>NC_064617.1:887740039-888043069 GCF_023898315.1 Schistocerca nitens
TAAGTTGTGCTCTGTCCAAAATTCCACCAGGCGCCTTCCTCTTTCATTTCTTACCCCCAATCCATATTCGCCTACTACGTTTCCTTCTCTCCCTTTTCCTACTACCGAATTCCAGTCACCCATGACTATTAAATTTTCGTCTCCCTTCACTATCTGAATAATTTCTTTTATTTCATCATACATTTCTTCAATTTCTTCGTCATCTGCAGAGCTAGATGGCATATAGACTCGTACTACTGTCGTAGGCGTGGGCTTCGTGTCTATCTTGGCCACAACAATGCGTTCGCTGTGCTGTTTGTAGTAGCTTACCCGCATTCCTATTGTTTTATTCATTATTAAACCTACTCCTGCATTACCCATATTTGATTTTGTATTTATAACCCTGTATTCACCTGACCACAAGTCTTGTTCCTCCTGCCACCGAACTTCACTAATTCCCTCTATATCCAACTTTAACCTATCCATTTCCCTTTTTAAATTTTCTAACCTACCTGCCCGATTAAGGGATCTGACATTCCACGCTCCGATCCGTAGAACGCCAGTTTTCTTTCTCCTGATAACGACGTCCTCCTGAGTAGTCCCCGCCCGGAGATCCGAATGGGGGACTATTTTACCTCCAGAATATTTTACCCAAGAGGACGCCATCATAATTTATCCATACAGTAAAGCTGGATGTACTCGGGAAAAATTACGGCCGTAGTTTCCCCTTGCTTTCAGCCGTTCGCAGTACCAGCACAGCAAGACCGTTTTTGTTAGTGTTACAAGGCCAGATCAGTCAATCATCCAGACTGTTGCCCTTGCAACTACTGAAAAGGCTGCTGCCCTCTTCAGGAACCACACGTTTGTCTGGCCTCTCAACAGATCCCCTCCGTTGTGGTTGCACCTACGGTACGGCTATCTGTATCGCTGAGGCCCGCAAGCCTCCCCACCAACGGCAAGGTCCATGGTTCATGGGGGGGGGGGCTTTTTAATTAAAAGTGATCAATTCTGAATCAATTAATGTCAACACTGCCACCGCAGTTCAATCAGGAGTCACAAGGCCTTATTTTTTTTTGCGTTATCCGATATTGCGGCAGTTTTGCACTCTCTGTTGATATGTTAGTCAATTAGCTGGGGCGAACACACGCCAAAACCAGATACGTAACGGTTGGGGTGTTACAATTTAAAAATCTTTAAAAATTTTCAAATAAAAAAGGTGTTTTTTTTTCAGCATACCCTCGAACATTCTAGTTTTCTCTACTTCGGCCATATTTAGTTATTTTGCCGGCCCAGACAAAAGTCATCTTCTATCGGTGACTTTCGTTTCGTGGACATTGCGTAGTGCTGAAAGCAGATGTCTGTGCCTAACGTTCCGTCCCCTAATGTTGCAGACGCCATCCGAGGCCACAGGGATTCACACTGTAGTTTCAGACTTAAGCGGCGATGTAGACGAAAATAGAAACATTTTTTCAAAAAAATGTTTCTAACAATAGTTATTAGCATACGAATCTAAAATTTTACGAAAGAAAAATGTAGTAAAAGCCCAGGATTAATATTTTGCCCTTAACATTAATTTTAAATTTTTTATTGTCTTTTTATGAAAAGTCATAACTCAAATTCGAATGACGTAATGACTTTAAAAATTTTATTGTAGGTTCCTAAGAAGAATATAAAGGCACTAGACTATAATCATCAATTTTTGGTGATTTTTTTTTATTTATAGAGCTTTGGATGTTACATATTTAAAATGATTTTTTTTCCAGCACATTTCTGATCCTATAAATCAGAGTGTAATCGAAGGATGTTGTATTTTTTAGTTCCAATGAGCACAGCAATATATTTCGAACAGCTCCTGAGAATTTCGTAGCATTAGCGCGTATACTTTTTGAAAAAAATGCTCCTAAGAACACAAAAAAAAATTAGAACGGAGAAACTGCAGTCTAAAGATATTTTTCTCAAATCTCTACGTGTAATAAACTTACCTCAGTTTTAAGATCCTCCGTGCTGATACTCCTCATCCTCTAGTCTTTCCTTCCCTTTCCCTCTAATCTGGCTGCTCCGGCCTGTATCTGTAGGCGAGACAGTGAGTGGTCTGCCGGCTTTTTCGACCCTGCTCTCATCGAGGCTTTTGTTGTAAACACTCCTGGATTTGCACGAAGTCTCTTCAGCACTGCAGTTCTGCCATTATTTTCCTCGGCAAAACCTAACACTGCATCATAGACAGCTATTTTGAAATGTCAAGCCCACAGAGTGTCATTCCTAGGATTTCATCTGTATTTTGTGTTTTGCCGCGAAGACACTTCCTCAATGAATCAGAGTTTGCAAGAAACCTGAATGTGGGCTTCATTGCATTCGTAACAGGTTCTGGCAGTGAGTGCTGTTCTGAATGGTTTTCCTTTTTGGTGTAGTACTTACAGCAATCGTATTTCAGGCACAGATCACGCGTTGGTCTTTGGTCGATATTTAATTGTGAAACGAAACTGTCAACACAGCAAGCTTCATTGGCTGTATATTGTTTGTATTTTTTCTACTACCTCTCTCATGATTTTGAATGTGGATACGCTTCATGGACCTTGCATGCAAGAGCTTGGACCCAAATCCATTACCCCCCGCCCCCCTCGTAACAAGCTCGGTTCGTGACGTAATCGTACCGCTGCCTGAGATCGCAAGGTAGCGCTGATGTGAGTTACGGAACATATGTTGCGGAAGAGACAGCACTGTTTGCTTTATTTAGCACTGAAGCCCACAACTTGTCTAATTTCAGTCCTTATTTTCTGTTAAAGTTGTTTTGTGCTTTGGACTTTCTTTGGTCTCTCCGTACATCCTAGCGTACTAATTACTGGTGTCTGAGGAACTAGTTTTGTGGAGCCCTGTTCCCAGGATCTGATCTGCTGCTGGTGATTTGCCCGTGTTTCCCAGACTATAATTCCCCTGCGTGTCGTAAGCTGGCTGTTAGTGCTTCTGTTTGTAGTCCCCATGTACACTTGGCTGCAGGTACAAGGGATTTTGTATACTGCTGCTGTGGCGAGCGGGGGACGTAGGTTCTTTACAGTGCAAAAATTCATTCACTTTTCTTGTAGGTTTAAACATCGTGCCAATAATGTTTCTTCTTAACACCCTGCTGATGCAGTCTGTGACCGTTTTTATGACTGGGAAGAAAACTCCCACTTTTGTTGATTCTTTTTAAATAGAACTTCAGATCTGTTAGTATGAGGTGCTCTATTAGTTTCTTTCTCAGAGTAGCCGTTTCATAATTAATCGCTCTTCTTTCAAGTACTGTCTTTCACAGATTCTTTTAGCCCGATCCACCAATGTTTTATTCGATCACTCCTGCTTCCAACTTGGGATGGTGATTAGAATTTTTGTGAAGGTGTCTATTTGTGTGAGTGGGCCTGCTCAAAACTGTACGCCCCAAAGTTCCTTCGAGATTTTAAGTACCTATTAATCCAAAAATGAAATTCGACCTTTTCTTTTTTCATAATATCAGAATTTATCATTCAGAAAATTTAGAAATTAGAGGATTTATTTTTCTCTATGAGGGCATATAACGAAAGTATCATCAATGTGCCCGCCCAATTAGCCGTGCAGTCTAATAACGCACGACTTTCCGGATTGAGAAGGAGCGCCTGGTCCCCGGCACGAATCCGCCCGGCGGACTTGTGTCAAGGTCCGGTGGGCCACCTAGTCTGTGGATGGTTTTTAGGCGGTTTTCCATCTTCCTCGGCGAATGCGGGCTGGTTCCCCTTATTCCGCCTCACCTACACCATGTCGGCGATTGCTGCGCGCACAAGTCCTCCACGTACGCGTACACCACCGTTACTCTACCATAGGGGTTACACTAGTCTGGTGTGAGACGTTCCCTCGGAGGGGGTCCACCGAGGGCTGAACAGCACAATAACACTGAAAGAGTGGTTCGATGTGGGGCGTCGGTGGGGTGAAGTGTACTGCGGCAGTCGTCGTGGGGTTGCGGACCACTGCGGCTGCGGCGAGGAGGAAGCCTCCCCGTCGTTTCTAGGCCTCCGGTTAACATACAATACAATACAATACAATCATCGGTGTGCCGAAACCAACAAGAAATCTGAAGGACTATTTCTTCAAATTTGTCGGCACAGAAATTCGCTACAACTGCACTGAATAGATTTTCTATAGCCACCTCACATGTTTTCTCATAGGATTTGTAGTCCCATTGAAAATAACAGCATATGACATAATGTTTAAAGAGATCTGCAATATCCTTTGCGAAAATACCTTCCAACTGCCACGTCATCTCATTAAGAGAAATCGTAGTTAACGGTGACACAGCATCAAAACTAGTCATCATATATCTTGGACTTCACCTGCGCGGTTTTAATTTTTCGATAAACTGACCGGAACCTCTAATAAAAGTGTCAGTTTTCCTACAAATGGCTGCAGGAGATAGGCCAATTATTTGGCAATCTCATAAGTTGGACAAACAGTCTTAACAATAGGTCTTCATGGAATGCTACGTTTCTGAATTTTACGTAAACCATACAGTAATGGGGCAACGCCTCTGAGTTCATAAGACACTTCTTGTGAATGGTAGAAATACTCTACCACCTTTAGTGTCTCATTTTATAATCTAATACTACCAGAATCGCCTGACTTCATTTCATTCCATTCCATTGCCCCTGTCCTGTTTTCATTTAAAGATATTGCCCCCTTCAGTCCAACTGCTTTTAAATGTCCTTTACCGCGTCTGATAGTATTATGATTCCACTGGCAAAGCTCCAAGATTTTATTTCTTCTCTGAACTAAAATCCTCTTTCCAAACCTCTTTTTTTTCATTTATTTTGGAAGGGTAAGAGATAGATAAATGTTGGGGCAACAGCTGGTCACCTTTTCTCAGCAGATGATCGTTTGACGCAACTCTTGCACTTTGAGATGGGAAGAAGCCAACGTGAGCCAGGAAAGGGAACCTATTCAACTAGGCGCCTGAATCTTCACCCTCCCTCCCTCCCCCCCTCATCCTCTCCATCCCCCCAACGTGTCGGTGCATCAGCCCACACGAGTCTTTCTCCTCCTACAGTACGAAGTAGATTCAGACTGCTGGACACATGTACTGTCCAAACACTCCCGAGACATTCCATTCCATTATTTTCGGTGGAGGTGGTTAAGTAGTTAGTAAGCGTGCAGAATTTTGGGACTGATTGTTCCAGGAACTTGGTACTAATCGGAGAGAGTAGTCAACAACTTTTTATTTTAGAGTAGCATATTTTCTCTTTGGTTGTTATGTATTAGACAACGTGCAACCTTCGTCCTTCCTAAATCTGTGCTCACCATACCGTGTGATATTCAATGGATGACTTAGAGACACAGAGGAGAGGCTGCGTTTGAGAAAGAACTGCCGAAAATATCCTCACTGAGTCGCTACACAGCCAGTTCTTTTCCACTTACCATCTGGTACCAGGTTCGTTGCTCTTGGTGACCAGTCTACACATAAAAAATTAAAAAAAGAGGTTGCATTTGCTACACATGTGAAAATTTTTTACGCACTACCTCTTGTGCCATTGTATGTAAACACTTGGGTTAACAATCTACCGACGGCAAACCTGTGAAAACTATTTACAACATATCCGCCAGGAAAGCTTGAAGAGCCACATCAAAATCATTGCTAAGAAACGGTAAAGTGAGCTAACATTGAGGTTTGATTTACTAGTGACGTGAGCACTGATTTTACTACAACAAATAGCAGCGTATGTAATGCTAACCCTGCCACGAGTGAGTTGTCAAGACCACGTTGAGCAATGGCTGTCGCAGTTTGGTGAAACTTTTCAGTAGTTCATGCATCTCTGTATGCGTTTGGAGATGGTTGTCTAACGTCTGTCACTTTCGTTATCAGTGATGTATTAATGCCGACAGACTTCAGCGATATGCGAGTAAGCAGCGGTAGACTCAGATCCAAATGTTTAACAGTTACCAGTGTCAGGCACTATAGCGCCGTAACCGTCCGCGCTCTCTCACCTCCCCCCCCCCCCCCCCCCCCCATTCCAGTGTCAGCTGACCACAGGAAGCAGACGGGGCTGAACCGGTAGTGAGCCGTCCTACTGGCGTTCTTTAAAAAGTCTGTTTCCAGTGCGCCTAAGGCATCTCCTTGTGATTATTAATTGAATGTAATGATTGGAATAATCCATTAATAATGGAGATGTCACAATGGCACTGAAATGCAAGACATCTACATCTATATATATACTCCGCTAGCCACCAAGCGGTGTACGAAGATCGGATTTCGGAATTTAGTGAGCAGCCCCTTCCGTTTAGCGCGTCGTCTATCTGCAAATGTATCCCACTTTAAACTTTCTAAGAGATTTTTAACGCTCTCGCGATGGCTAAATGTACCAGTCACGAATCTTGCTGCTGCTCTTTGGACCTTCTCAATCTCTTGAATGAAACGCAACTGGTAAGGGTCCCATACAGACGAACAATACTCTTAAGACTGGATGAACTAACGTATTGTAAGCAATTTCCTTTGTTGAATGGATCGCTTCAGGATTCTACCAATAGACCGAAATCTAGAGCTCGCCTTGCGCGTTACTTGTGTAATCTGATCATTCCATTTGAGATCATTTCGAATAGTCACACCCAGTACTTGACGGATGATACCGCTTCCAAAGACTGGACATTTATTTTGTACTCTTACATTAATGGGAATTTTCAAATGGTTCAGATGGCTCTGAGCACTATGGGACTTAACATCTGAGGTCATCAGTCCACTAGAACTTAGAACTACTTAAACCTAAGTAACCTAAGGATATCACACACATCCATGCCCGAGGCAGGATTCGAACCGTAGCGGTCGTGCGGCTCCAGACTGTAGCGCCTAGAACCGCTAGGCCACTCCGGCCGGCCCTGTTGTATATCATGCACAAAGAGGCCAGCTGTGTCTCGCATGACCGCTGTTTCCTAAAACCGTGCTTGTTTCTGCAGATGAGCTTCTCAGAGTCTAGAAAGGTCTGAACCCAAAATATGTTCTACAACAAATCGATGTCAGTGAAACTGGCCGGTAATTATGTGCATCCGATTTTCTACCCTTTTTATAGATTGCTATGACCTGGGCCTTCTTCCACTCCCGTGGAACTTTCCGCTATTCCAGTGATCTCTGATAGATGATGGATAAGAGTGGTGCTATATTTGTAGCATAGTCATCTTCTACTCGAACAGTAACATAATTGATTAAATAAAGCAGTGTAAGAGAGCTGCCTAGAATTGAGTAGCTGATGCGGAAATGGCGTGAATGGGACAGTTTGTAGACATCATGTAAGTACAAATAACGAGGCCCCTCTGTCTCGTCATTCTGGTGTCGGAGCTGAAATGTAAATCTTTAAGTAAGAGATATAGGCGGTTCTGAGTTTCGTGATTGTGGTGTGCAGCCAGTGGACAGTCCTAGTATCAAGCATCCAGCAGGTGACTCTTTAAAAACATATCGTAAGATACTGCTGTAGTGCTCTCAAAAATGTGATCTGCTGTCAAAATAAATTTGGGAAGCGGCATAACTCAGCACCTTTTTGCCCCTGCTGCTTTGTGCGGGGAGACGACGACGAAACGTGGAATGTCACCATTCTGCTGCGGACTCGGCAGCTAGCGGTCTGTACGTGAGTGTGTGTGTGGGCGCACATCCGCCGCCGCCCCGCCGGCGCTGCTGGCGCGGACGTGGACGCGCCCGGAGCCCGGAAGTCGGCGTCACGTGACCGGAAGCGCAGCGCGCGGTCAGCTCCAGGAAGTCGCCACCTGCTGGCCGCTGGCGCTCTGCCTCTGCTGCCACTTGCTACACGAAGCTCCAGATTTTCCAACTCTACTACCTCCCCTCCTCACCTCCACACCTCCCGTTGTCCAACTGACAAAGGAAGCGCTGCAGTTCGACCTGCTAAAACCCAAAAACCCCATTGTAACTGATTTTAAAATGCAGAGCCGTGTGTCTGTTTCAGTGGCCGTCAAGGTCATCTACCTGTAAAACTCTGCACTTTCGTGCGGCTGATGTTCGGAGGTTAACGACTATGAGGACTACAGGTGCACAACTCGCTGGAGAAACTATTCTGTGTGTGACAGACAAATTACGAGTAATACCAGCAGATTCACAAGCGTCCAAGCTAAACATCTACTTGGAACACTGTGGAGGGGAGGGTGGGTGATTAAGGGTTTAACGTGCCGTCGACAGCGGTGTCGTTAGACACCGAGCACAGACTCAGATTACGGAAGGATGGGAAGATAATCGGCCGTGTCATTTCAAAGCAACGGTCGTGGCATTTGCCTGGTTCGTTTTATGGAAATCACCAAAAACCTAAATCGGGATAGCCCGGACGGGGATTTGAAGTGTCATCCTCCCGAATGCGGGCCCAGTGTGCTCTGACCACTGCGCAGTCTCGCTCGGTTTGAAAAACGTATGTTCACAATTGCAATACATACAGAGTCATATTTCTCGGAATATAAGTACCTGTGTTGTTGTACCGTCTTCCTTTATCAGTCACTGAAGTGAACATGTGGAGTTTCTGTGGAACAGTTAAGGCGCAAGAGAATGGAACATCTCGTGGCAAATACCTGGATAGTGTAATCACTGTGACCTGCAGTACTGGAATGCTGCAGTGTGGATACAAGCGAAACGATTTAGCATGCTCACGTGTTACCTTGTCAAGCGTGCTTACTGTTCTTCCGATGCGTACGTCCTTAGCATTTTATTCATATTTGTCCCGTTCCTTTACGCCGGCTGTGGTGGCCGTGCGGTTCTCGGCGCTCCAGTCCGGAGCCGCGCTGCTGCTACGGTTGCAGGTTCGAATCCTGCCTCGGGCATGGGTGTGTGTGATGTCCTTAGGTTAGTTAGGTTTAAGTAGTTCTAAGTTCTAGGGGAATGATGACCACAGCAGTTGAGTCCCATAGTGCTCAGGGCCATTTGACCCGTTCCTTTACAAGTTGTCATCTGGAGCTGCTGTTAGCACCTGATTGTCTGACTGTAAAGATTACATCAGTGCTCGATATTTCTTGTTGTAAATCTACAAACATGATAATGAGACACAGGAGCTTCAGAATGAAGTAGCACTGGAAACAACTGCAATCAAATAAACACATGCAGTTAGCATTTACTACTATCTATAAATCGTTAATACTGTACAGCAGAGGTAAAACTGTTCGTCTATTGGTGCGACCATTCCGGCATTCGCCTGATATTATGTGCGAAAAACCAAAACCCAGAAGGCTGCACCATATACACAAGCCAGTAATTCCGCTTCCCATTAGACAAACAGCATCCACATTTCAAAATGGTTCAAATGGCTCTGAGCACTATGGGACTCAACTGCTGAGGTCATTAGTCCCCTAGAACTTAGAACTAGTTAAACCTAACTAACCTAAGGACATCACAAACATCCATGCCCGGGGCAGGATTCGAACCTGCGACCGTAGCGGTCTTGCGGTTCCAGACTGCAGCGGCTTTAACCGCACGGCCACTTCGGCCGGCCAGCATCCACATTTCCAAATTTTGTGTCAATGAAGCCGACCTACAGACTTGCAACATCCACAAATGAACAATAGTGACCATGTCGTCTACTACACCACTGATTTCAGTGGATTTCATCTGCATCTGTACTCTGTAAGGCAGCATATGGTGTGTGTGGTGGAGGGTACATTATGTGCAAGAATATATACATAGTGATTCAGTTCCCCCAACCGATCCATTTTGTGCAACCCGCACTACTTCTGTAACGGAAGCTGTATCCGAACAGGCGAGGCCATGTAATCGATATAAGTTTTCTCTCAGAGCTCTGGAAGGAATCACACTGTAAAATCTACAAATGTGGACTGGCCATGAGTTACACGGATTTTTGGATCAAGATATACCTTGCTTCGGTCACACTTATCCAAGTGTCCCCAATCTAATTATGTAATTAGCGGTGTAGCCATATAGGTTTTAGATGTATCTATACCTTTATTCCATTTATAGCACTTAATCTTTCGTAAATAGCTCAGAAAAGTTGCCTTATATAGTGCCATTTCACCATGTGAAACAACGAAATTAACAGCACATACCAAAACGGGAAGTGTGGAGGTAACAGCTTCCAGGTACATAACCCAGTGACAAGATTAATAAACATGGTGAATCAGCTGCCCCTATCGATGTCGTTTCACATGTCCCCACAGCAAAGACCAATGCCGGCCAGTGTGTGTTCTGGAGATGTGAAGCATATTGTCAATATGTCGCAGGATAACTGGTAAAGTGTACAAAGAGAAATTTTGTTTACGAAACTACTTCACCACTTTAATATACTAATCTTTTCGCTCGGTCATGTACTGGAAAGTTGTTTTCCACACTTCCCATTTTGATATCTCTTGTTAATTTAATTTCCTTCTGATGATGTAATACATTTTAAAAGCGACGTTTATGAACCATTCTCGAACGATTAAGTGCCATAAATGGAATAACCTTATGGAGAAATCAAAAATCTGTAGGACTACACTAATAGTTACCCAAAGAAAGATTGGAGACACGTGTGAAGTATGGCAGAAGCAAAGTATACCTTGGTCTAAAAATACTGTGCAGTTGATGGCCAATTCTCACTCGAATACTGTACAATATGATTCCGTTTGCTGACAGTCATCCAAAACTCTTAGAGGTAACGTATATCGATTACGTCACTATAGTCTACCTGGATACCTTAGTGTGGTTTGCATAAAACGGATTGGTAGGGGAAGTTGACTCGCACTGTATATTCGCTCTTTTTCGAGCATGACATTTCCTGGTGACAAACCACCTCTGAAATGCAGAAAGTCCTCCTTGCAATGTTTTCTCGCGAAGCAGTCCGTTGAGCGTTCCTCTTACTTGGTACGTCGCTTGTGTGCAGCTAACATGAAAGACTCTAAGATGTTTTGGCTCAACAACGCCCCCACCCCCTCGACTCCCCCCTACCCTGTTTTTGATAAACCCACCACTAAAATTCATGACCCGCAGTCGACTCATAATAGACAGAATCGATAGATAATTGAAAATTGAGCATTTTCCATCATCACATATGGGCTCCGCAAACGCACATTTCTCTAGAAATTGAGGAAATAAACTTTACGATTGGTGTTAATGTACCCGTAAGGTAAGCACCATTCAGCATAAGAGGCTCTGATGTAGCTACAATGGCATGTCTCTGGGGAGTGGAGAACCCGTGTTGGATTCCCACATGCAGACTTCAGTTTTTTTTTTCCTTGGCACTTCTTTCCATTCGCAATTGCTGATAACAGGAGGTTAAAAGAGGTAAGTAAATAAATAACGAATAACAAAGAGATAAGTAAATGAATTTCTCAAATGACTTGCGTTAGTAGTACCGAGCGAGGTGGCGCAGTGTTTAGACACTGGACTCGCATTCGGGAGGACGACGGTTCAATCCGGCATCCGGCTTTCCTGATTTAGGTTTTCCGTGATTTCCCTAAATCACTCTAGGCAAATGCCGGGGTGGTTCCTCTGAAAGGGCACGGCCGACTTCCTTCCCCATCCTTCCCTAATCCGATGAGACCGATGACCACGATGTCTGGTCTCCTTCCCCAAACCAACCAACCAACCAACCAACTTGCGTTAGTAAAAAATTAAAAATTTAGTACTGGTCGCTTTACAATGGCTCTTTCACTCACTCTGTAATAGGTCCCCATTTCCCTTCGAACAACATGATGGATAGTACGAGGTCTATTCGGAAAGTTAGGTACGATCGGTTTTCAAAATGGAAACCACGGTGAAAATCAAGCATGTTTTATTTGCAAAAAGTTAGCTATATCTTCCCGCTACTTTTTGTCGTAGCGTTGTACCAACTTTCCAACACCCTCGTCATAGAAGGAAGTCGCGTGTGCTTCATGCCAATTCTCTATGCTGGTCTGCAGCTCGTTGTCTGTGTCGGAACATAGTCTTCATAGGTAGCGGTTCATGTGAGCAGAGGTGAAACTCAGGGAGAGCCAATTACGGGCTCTATTGTGGGTGACAATACAGTTCCCATCGAAAACGCTGCAGGAGCATCTTCATTGCCCCTTCAGAGTGCAGCCGAGGATTGTCATGCAGAAGGAAACGCATGACAGTTATGTTATGCGGGCTGCATGACGCAATCTCATAACGGGACCTCATACGTGGCGGGAGACACTATCGTTGTAGGCATCTTTACGTGCTCACTTTGCGCTCATAACTGAAAAGAGCGACGTGACGCGATCGACGGGCGTACTAGAGACACTGCCCAACACATGTCTGCAAAGCTTCATCGGATTTTCACTGTGGTTTCCATTTCACACCCCATCGGACCTTACTTCCCGAATAGCCCTAGTATTTCTCATATAAACATTTAAATGAAATACACTAGCAGCACCGAGAACATCAAAGGAATGCAATCTTCGTGCAACTACATCGTTCCTTCCACAGTTTCAGCCGAAAACAGATTTAGTTTACGTCTGAAGGTATTTCTTTTTCGAGAATTAATTTTGATGCATACCACTCAAACAATTGCCTGAAAAGTCGTTGCTGAAAGTTTACACGAATTATTCTGTAAACCATTGTTGCATCCGTACTGTTCTGCAATTCCCGCTGCGTTTCTAGAAGCAGACTGCAATTTTCAAGCGTTGGGATAAATTTTGCAATTTGACGATAAAAATAAACATCACATAGTTGGAACACAGGTGCGCAGCTTGGCGCTGTTACTTTTACTGTGCAAGTCAATTAATCCTAGTTATCTATGGACATAACACGTGGCAGTATTACTGTGTCCACTTCAGGAATATAATATCAGATAAATTATATTAACAGCAATACTTTTAAAATGTTCTGAAGATATGTTTTGTAAATTGAATTTCTCAATTTTGCAGATTTGGAACCAATGCCTGCAACATTTGTTAACGAATCAGTTATACGATTGACCTCTTCTGTACAATGAGGGCCAAATTAATCTTCGTGAGGATAAAGTGAAATACCGTCGGTCATTTGCAGCACTGAGAGATTTATTGAAACACCTTCACTTAGGTTCCATCGTCTTTAACAATGTGTTCGTCACAACGATCAATGCTTACACTATTTGCATAATGTTGCAGAGGTATGTTGAAATTGTAGCCATAAGGCACCAATTAAAGATAAAAATTCATGTCCATAGTAGTAAAACCGTACATATTATGGAGCTTGTGACGATTTGCCTTCTTTATTTCTTCGTTTGTTGTCCTCAGTGTCGATGTACTGGCTGAAAAAATAGGTGGAAGTGCAGTACTGTGTACTGTAAATGATGTAGCCAACAGGAGCACATTTGCATTTCACAGTTGTTTACTTTCACTTTTCACACCCCCATGACACATTTAATAAGGCCAGTGCACTATTGTTTAACTTTCGAGAAGCCTCATTAATAGTTTTCAGGTGAACATCCACATGCTGCTACAATAGTTAACTGTTGAATATCTTCCTTTCTTTCTTTCTTTTCTTTTGCTTATACCGTGTTTCCCGCGGATACACAGGGTCAGCATGGTTAATCGTATGTGGAAATGTTACTTGTAGGGGTGGCCGGATGCCCTTCCTGCCGCCACCGCGTGCCCCCCGGGAAGGAATTAGTGTACCCCAACTGTCTACAACTAGTGGAATCCATGGAATAGTGCGAAAGTGTACAGATGTCTGCGAGCCGTGTAACTAAGGCGGGATGTGGGGACCATCACGGTATTCACCTAGGGTTGTGGAAAACCGCCTAAAAACCACATCCAGGCTGGCAGGCTGGCCGGCACACCGGCCCTCGTCGTTAATCCGCCTTGGGCCGGCGCGCCTACCCGAGTCCAGGAAGCAGAGCGTTAGCGCGCTCGGCTAACCTTGTGGGTCTTACTGTTGAATATCTATGAGCAATAAAAACATAACCACATAATTCACAGTTATTTTGGAATAATCAGGTATGTATGGAACAGACACTGTCATTGTTTCAACACATGGCCTAATTGTTTAACACTTATTTCACAGTTAAGTTGAAGCATTGTTTGTAAATAAGTTATATGAAACTGCAGCCAGTCACTTTTTTGAATAATTATGTTTTATTCCATCAAAAAAGTGACTGGTTGCAATTTTATAAAACTTATATACATTCAATTATCAGTCACAGTTCTAAAATATCTGTAACGGATAAGCATAATATGAAGCATTGTTGTTGTTCTAACCAACACAGGTTTCTCATCAGAAACTCGACCGTGGACTGACTGTCTCAGGACCAAAAATCAGGCCCTTATGTATCCTCACAGTAATAGGTGCTGAAACTACACATTTTCGAAGTTTAATTTACAGAAATTACAGTTAAAACTTTTGAAATTAACTGAATACATGGAAAAATTGGTTCTTTTTAACAGTTTCTTCTACTACGAGGGTTAAGCCGAATTATTTGTTTAAATCATGAAATTAACATATATAGCTACACAAACAATAGTTTTGACAAACTGTTAATTACTTTGGAGTTAAATAAGGGCTGGCTTTGCTAACATGTTTTAGAATAGAGCCAAATAGATCCCTTAAGAATTTTATTGTTGTTCGTCCAAATGTTTATAATTAGTACAGAAATTAAATTTGTTTATAAGTCAACAATAGAATTTAAGTTACGAAAAAATTACTGATTTCACTCTATAATGAAAATATTAACCAGGAATAGTCATACTAAATTATTAAATCAATTACATACATAAAACTAAGCAAAAAAATTAGATCTGGTGTAATATTCTTTAAAGTTAAGGACCAACCTTTATCTTCTATGAAAATGCAGATTATACTCGCGTATGTTAATGGTAATTAGTCAGAAGTGAGAAAATGAATTTTAAGGAGGCAGATGCCAAAACAAGAGGAAGTAAAATTATCCCAGGTTGCTTCGTCAAAAGCTGAATTTTATCTTTCATTAGTGCTTTATGACTACAATTTTATCGTAGCTCCACAATTTTATGGAACTGGTGGAACCGTTCATACTTCTGAAGAAGACGGTTATAAAGAGATGAAACCTAGGTTAAGGTGTTTGAATAAACATTGCATTTCTGCAAATGATTAGGTGTATTTCGCTTTATCTTCACGAAGATTCCATTCTACATTTTCTGCATCGTGTCATGATCAAGATTTTAAACCAGATTGGTTATTAGTTTCTTATAAGTACAGGAAAACTTTAAGCAACCGTTTTCCACATGCTGTGGTGGAATACTGCTAAGTATACAAATGCGTATTTCATGTATGGTATCAACTGCGAAAAGAATTCCTTTTTTCTCCATTATGCGAAAACGTGCATCGAATGCTCGTCTTCGTAGCAGTCTTACTCGGATTTGTTATGATATAATGAGTTTTAAAATTTTAATTCTTCGATAATCCAATCTGTTTCAGAAGTTTATTTGTTTGCTTTGTTATTATTCCTTATTGATTTACTTATTTTAATAACCTTCCTATTACTAACAATTTCGATGCGGAAAAAATGCGAATAAAAGAACCTGCAGAATATATCTGGGAATCGTACACGGGTTCTCTCCTTCCGAGATAGATGCCTTGGTCGCTACAGCAACGGCGCTTTCTTTAAACAGCGTATACTTTATAGGCACATAAGCGACAGCCGCAATGGTTTCTTTCTTCGATTTCTAGGAAAAATATGCGTTCGTGGGCCCCGTAAATGATACTGATTAATGCTCAGTTTTCGATTAACTATCGATTCCTACAATTTTGAGTCGATAACGTGTCATCAAAAACGAAGTTGTGTTAAGCCAAAAGATGTTCTTCTTTCCTCTCATGTTGTACACGAGCAACCTGGCAAATATGAGCCGAATCCGTCGGCGGCGGCTGTTGCGATCCCCATGTAAGTGCAGTCGGTGGTCACCGACGTCGTAGTCGGGCGATATTGTGAGCTGTGCCGAGGTGCAGGAAGACCTACAGAGGATGGACGCTCGGTGCTGGCACTGTAAGCTCACCCTCAACATAGACAAACCTACCGTATTGCGCTTAAATAGCCAGAAAGAACCATATAACAAAAGACGTTTGCAAACAATCACCAGAGACAGTCACGTCCATCAAAATCTGGGAGTATGTGGGGTGAGTGATTAAAGGCGTTGTGACCTCGTAACATTAATCGCGAGTAAGGCAGGTCACAAACTGAAATTATTTGGAAGAATCCCCACGAAGTGTTGTCCATCCACAAAGGAGGTAGCTTAGAAGACCATTATTCGGCCAGTACTTGAATACTGCTCGTCAGCCTGTTATCTGTACCAGATGGGACTCATGGAGGAAGCAGACATTATGCAAAGAAGAGCAGGACTTTCACTATAAGTTAATTTAATATGCGCGAAATTGCCACGGAGATGATCAACCAACTCCAACAGAGGCGGTCTGCATCACGATGTGGTTCAGTGTTACCATTCATAGAAGGTTGTTGTTGTTGTTGTTGTTGTTGTCGTCGTCTTCAGTCCTGAGACTGGTTTGATGCAGCTCTCCATGCTACTCTATCCTGTGCAAGCTTCTTCATCTCCCAGTACTTACTGCAACCTACATCCTTCTGAATCTGCTTAGTGTATTCATCTCTCGGTCTCCCTCTACGATTTTTACCCTCCACGCTGCCCTCCAATGCTAACTTTCTGATCCCTTGATGCCACAGAAAATGTCCTAACAACCGGTCCCTTCTTCTTGTCAAGTTGTGCCACAAACTCCTCTTCTCCCCAATTATATTCAACACCTCCTCTTAAGTTACGTGATCTACCCATCTAATCTTCAGCATTCTTCTGTAGCACCACATTTCAAAAGCTTCTATTCTCTTCTTGTCCAAACTATTTATCGTCCACGTTTCACTTCCATACATGGCTACACTCCATACAAATACTTTCAGAAACGACTTCCTGACACTTAAATCTATATTCGATGTTAACAAATTTCTCTTCTTCAGAAATGCTTTCCTTGCCTTTGCCAGTCTACATTTTATATCCTCTATACTTCGACCATCATCAATTATTTTGCTCCCCAAATAGAAAAACTCCTTTACTTCTTTAAGTGTCTCATTTCCTAATCCAATTCCCTCAGCATCACCCGACTTAATTAGACTACATTCAATTATCCTCGTTTTGCTTTTGCTGATGTTCATCTTATATCCTCCTTTCAAGACACTGTGCATTCCGTTCATCTGCTCTTCCAAGTCCTTTGTTGTGTCTGACAGAATTACAATGTCATCGGCGAACCTCAAAGTTTTTATTTCTTCTCCATGGATTTTAATACCTACTCCGAATTTTTCTTTTGTTTCCTTTACTGCTTGCTCAATATACAGATTGAATAACATCGGGTAGAGGCTACAACCCTGTCTCACTCCCTTCCCACCACTGCTTCCCTTTCATGTCCCTCGACTCTTATAACTGCCATCTGGTTTCTGTACAAATAGTAAATAGCCTTTCGCTCCCTGTGTTTTACCGCTGCCACCTTTAGAATTTGAAAGAGAGTATTCCTGTCAACATTGTCAAAAGCTTTCTCTAAGTCTAAAAATGCTAGAAACGTAGGTTTGCCTTTCCTTAATCTAGCTTCAGATATGTCGTAGGATCAGTATTGCCTCACGTGTTCCAATATTTCTACGGAATACAAACTGATCTTCCCCGAGGTCGGTTTCTACCAGTTTTTCCAATCGTCTGTAAAGATTCGCGTTAGTATTTTGCAGCTGTGACTTATGAAACTGATAGTTCGGTAATTTTCACGTCTGTCAACACCTGCTTTCTTTGGGATTGGAATAATTATGTCCTTCTTGAAGTCTGTGGGTATTTCGCCTGTCTCATACATCTTGCTCACCAGGTGGTAGAGTTTTGTCAGGACTGGCTGTCCCAAGCTGTCAGTAGATCTAATGGAACGTTGTGTACTCCCGGAGCCTTGTTTGGACTCAGATATTTCAGTGCTCTGTCATAGCAGGTATATCTCGCGAAAAGACCACGAAGGTAGAATTAGAGAGATTCGAAGCCACGCAGAGGCTGACTCCGTTCACATTCGAAAATTCTGCAATTCATTTTGTATGCCGTTTTCGTTAAACATCGGCCGGTTTATTTCGGGATAGCCCTGCTTGCCCATAAAGTGCAAAGTCTAACGTTTCACTCTCCACTCTAAGTTTTAATCCAGGCGGCACGCGAAAACTGGCAAATACCGAGATGTATGAGGCGATAACACCCTTGAAAGTCGCAAGCTCTATCTTCTTATCTCGTGTTTTCTACTGAAAATCTCGTGCTTGTACTATTGTTAACTTTACTATTACAGAGATCGCCTAAACTTTATTATTTTTTTAAATTGGTCCTGTGCGCAACAAAAAACTTACTTGGTCTTTCTGCTGCCACTGCTTGATCTGCTGCATTCCATTATTTAACAAAACATAAAAAACCTATTATTCATGCTGAGTGCAATGCATGTTCTGTATGGCGGCTCCTGCTGTTGCTGCTGCTGCTGCTGCTGCTTGCTACAACTACATATAATTCAAGAGAAAGGGTTTGGTCAAATCTAAACTCGATAAATGATAACCCAAACACGTAATTCTTTTTTTAAACTGTATTATGAAAGCGATTCTTTCTCATTCAATTAACAAAACGCTGGAAGCTCTTTGAACAATCGCTTCGTATGTAAATCTACCTCCAGTGGCATTAAAGCAAAATTACAAATTAATCGAACTCTTGAGACTAACTGAAATACTTCTCAATTAAATACATAGTGAAACAATTCCCTGACAGTCACAAAAGAAATCAATGACAAAATTCAATACTTAATCTATTCGCCTAACAATGGTTTCCCTTAAGAATTCAACTCGTATCATTATCAAAATTACCGTCTGCTGCTACGCACGTACACAAACCCTTTTCTTTAAATTAATAAGCACGCTGCAAATTATAAAAAATATCAACTCAATACCAAGTCCTTTGTCGCTGCTGGCGGACACAGCAGTACAGCAGCTCGGCGACGACCCCTCGCCCAACACACGTGCGCACCACAGCAGGAGGGCTCCTACACTGGCCTCCAAATTGCTACTAGTTAATCCGTGCGCTGCGAAGCGCGACAACAATATCTTAGATTCCAGAGCTTGTGTATGCACGCTGTAGCCAACCTTTACATCATAAGAGAGTACTGCCAACCCTCATAACCCCAACCTCAGTTTTGAAAATTTTGCGGGGTGATTCTTGCATAACATGTTGGCAAGGAACAATTTGTTTTACAAAACGACGAAAATTATCTTGCATGGCATATAGGCAAGAGAAAAATGTTAAAATTTTATACAAAATGGCAGAAATGTTGCTTGCCTAATTGATTGGAAAGGAGAAAACATGGCTCCTTTTACAAAAATAATATGAAAATGTTGATAGCGTGATATGTATGTAATAAGAAAACATCAAAGGAAATATAACAAGTTTCTTACATAAGTAGATAAAAAATGATATAAAGTATTAACAGATGTGCAACAGTAACTACTTAAGCACTGAATCGTCTTCAATTAGCCCACATAACCTAATAACCAGTAAAAAGTAATATTCTATTTTCTGCATTTGGGCACTTACGTTTCCATGACATTAATCAGTAGTGGTCTGGCTACATGATATTTTATGTTTTTATGCTCGCAGTTCCCTCTGGTCAAAAGAAACCAGGTCTACATGTTTTAAGTGCAGCAGACTCGGGACTTCATACCCACTGACAACCACACTAATATTCCAACATCAGTTAATTGACGGTGTAAGCACACTCAGGGACTTTATATCCACTGACAAACACACCTCAAGTCAAATTTTCCTCTGGTGAGACAGTTTGACAACGTAGGCAGACTCAGGGAACTTGTGTCCACTGACAGCCATATGTAACGTCCATTCTCCCAGGATGACACAGTTTGACAGTGTTGGCAGACTCAGGGACCTCGTGTACACTGACAACCATACGTCACTGCGTTACTGTATAAGTACCTCCTCAAACTTATGTAATACAAGTCTCGGTCGAGTATTTCTCTATACTGAAAACATCACATTATATAGAAAATAGATTCTCCCTTTAAAATACGATATCTGTAACCTAATTACAGAAATTAAGCAAGGAATAACATTATATCATATAAACAGGCATTTTAGCTCTGAGCTCATTTAAATGTTTTCTTTAACTCCATTGCCACAGAAATTACAGATTTGTGGCATATATCTCAAGTCATGAATAATGTGAGGCTCACCACACGGTGGCAAAGTCAATTTTCTTTAAATTTCTCGCCACAGCAATCACAGATTTGTGGCATGTATTTTTCAATACAGTCATAATATGAGGCTCACCACACGGTGGCAAGTTAATTTTCTTACGATTAGTTTGGCCAATAACAGTGGCAAAGTTTTGATTGTGACCACGAATCATTACAAATGTGGCACCACACAAAAAAATATCATTTTAATTTCAAGGCATAAATCCTGTGCCATCGAACTCTAATTACCTACTATTTTTACATTACTAGTGATGCTGAAAAAGAATGTTACAATATTTGTTACAATAATTGTTATGTACATTTTTGTTATAAAATATTTAAATAATCCTACAAATAGAAAAGTAATTCCATAGTGATGCTATTATATATAATAAAAGTTACAGAATCATTTAGAAAAGTCCTAGCCAACGGCTTGCTAAATCAGTTCATGACTACGTACAAAATTTAGTGAATAATTACGTGACTTAGCGTCAGAATTTTTTTTTCACACACTAATTACTAAGTTATACCAAATTTACAATTATCAGTCTGTAATGACTCAATATTTCTGATATCAAACGTCTGTGTCTGTGGTATAGCGTCTCAATCGTTTTTATATGGAGTCCTCATTGTCTCTGTTTGGAGGCCTCCCTAGTCTTTGTATGAATCTGTGTGGCCATACCTTGGACAGTCAAAGAACAAGAAAAAGAAACAACCTACAAAGTACATAATAAAAAATAGATTATTTACAAAATACAACACACAAAACCCCTCCATCTGTCCAGTAGAAACTGAAAGAAATGGTTTATTCATCAAGGTGACAAGAAATAAATTTATGACATGACAAGAGAAAAATCATCACCTTCCAATTAACCTCGTACTGGAATCGGCACTGCATCACTAAATGACAATCATGAAATAGAAAAACACAAGATAAATATTAAACTGACTTATTTTACACTACTATTTACACATTCATAAAACATGGCAGATACTCTCGCCTCTTGGCGTAAGAGTCATTTTACTCTGGAAAGAGAAAAGAAATCATTTAATGCACGACATAATTATCTAGGTCAATTTTTTTTTCACGGCCGACTGTTTCTGGAATGTCTTTCTTCTCGCGACCCTTAACGGTAAGCGTGCTACGCTCCGATCTGAAAATATCGTCTACTACACAAAATTGCGTCACGTCAAGTGCTTTCGTTTCTGCAATGGAGAAAACTTCCGTTGCGATCATGTTTTCTGTAAGAATTGCAATAAAGTCAACCTTAACAACAATAAGAAGAGAAACATCAATATCATTCTTACCATTCCACAATTTCACAGATCAAAAAATATTCTTGTCACTCATTCATCACATAATTCAACACTTTGCTGTGTATTTGTATCAGAACTCCTTTCGTGACTCATAGCTATGTCTGAACTTTACTGTGACTTAGATTTTAAGTAAGTGTGTACTCTACCTTAACATTACTATGACTTAAATTTTACGCAAATGTGTATAAGCTATCTCTTCCTTCATAGAATACGTTGTGCGTTCCTTCGTTTAGAAGTGTATCTTTCTTACCTTCTCTTGTTCTATAAATGTCTGCAAAGTGTTTCCTCATTGAGTCACACTATTCATGAGTGGTCCATAAATCCTAATACGCCTTACCTGGCAAACTAATAAACACGAAAAATCCACATAAATCATCACTCTTCAAATTACCTCATAAATCAGAACAAGTGTCAGTTCGAAGGTTTCCTAATTATACTATTGCCCATGAAATATACCTTCTCAATTCAGAGCCACTTATACACTATATTTTATCTTAAGATAATGTCAACAGTTTCTGTATTTCATGTTATTTCTCCCTAAAAAACGTACATATTTACTTCTTGCATTTTTCTTCAAATAAGTCACGAAAATTTCATTGTTTCAGTGAACAATCGCAAGATGTCAACAGCTGGTATAATCCTCTCGTCAGAAATGTCCTTTTGCAAAGTTCTCATTCTCTGAAACAATAGAGATCATTCATAATCATTCATTCTTGGTCATTCATACAGGATAGATTGATAGTAAAAGATTAATAGATAAACAGGTTAGTCAAAGATTATGAAACAGTACTGAAAATTAAAATCGGAAGAATATACTGTAACGGCTGGGGAACCTATGTTCGCCAAACATATATTTACTGAAGATCAGTAAACCCCCTAGGGCCTTATTCCTTGAAAATTTTAATGTTTGATAAGTGATGAAGACCTCGCGATTTATGTGTTCATATTGTCTCAAGTTCCACAGCGTTTGTGTGTGCAATGCGTCGTATACGGAAGGGTCCTTCATACACCAAGAAAAACTTCCTACTCAAATATTTTCCCTTATGAGATAGTCGATGTGATCTAAGCAATACTTTTTGATCTACCTGTAAATTCTTGACGTTGACTCATGGATTATGCCACTTCTTTTTCTGTCTGCAGCTTTCTTGACGTTCTGTAATGCTATACTTACCACTTCATGGTGTTTTTGCAATAGTTCATCTAGAGTCTGTGGTCTATCGTTTTCAGGTTGGATTACTGTGTTAATTTGTCTGGAATCAAGAACCAGTCTAATGGAATTATCCCTTTTCTTAACCACGTGTAATGGGCTATTACATGAACTCACAGAAGATTCGATGATTCCATGCTCCAACATGGATTATATTTCCTGTTTGACTGTCTCTGTATGTCAATGGGATGACGTGTGGTGGTACAAAAAATTTATTATGTTCCTTGACCTTGAATTCATAAAGAAAGTTACGTATTGTTCCTGTCTTGTGAGAAAAAACTTCACAATTTGTTTTTAATGTTTCAAATAACTCATCAGCGCCTGCATTAGCATCTACTTCGTCTCGGTAAACTTTCTTTTAATTAATTGTTTTGTACTAATGGGTTGTTCTGTTTCACAGTAAAACATAGTGATGTTATCTGTGCGACTATTAGACAAATTCAGTGATTGTTGTGCCTCAAGCGGAAAGAGAAAACGCAGATAATTCACTTCCTCATCCTCCTTTGTTAGCCATCCTTGAAATTTAAGCGTGACTAGCATTTGATTTTCTCTTAACATGACTTCAACATTACAAAAGTTTAACATTGCTTTATATTCACGTAGGAATTCCACACCCAAAATCATTTCTGTCGATAAGAGAGGGACTACTAAGAAATTTGCAGAAAACTTGTGTCCTTGACACCTGAAAACTATAGAAGTCTGATTGCGTACGTCTACACTCTTTCCTTGAATGACTCCCTTTAATTTGGTCTTTAATAATGGCAAGGTAGGACAAACAGATGCCTGTTCACACTTCTTAAACATTGTCTCGCTAATTACATTCACAGGGCTGCCAGAATCAAGTACAGCTGAAAGTAGAATATTTCCTACAGAGATTTTTATAATTGGATGATTATACATAATTTCGCTGTTGTCATTTTGTTGTAATAATGTGTCCTCCAGTCCAACAAAGTTAACATAATTTGAGTGTCGGCTTTCCGCCGCTACAAACGGTTCGATTGTAGTCCTTGTTGCTAGTAATTGTTGTGCTAGCTCGTGTTGCCGCGAATTACTGCTTGGGTTGGGTGGTCTGATTTCTACATTGTCGCCACGCTCTAAATCGGAATTTCTGTGATCCTACCAATTTTGATTTGTCCCCTCATCATAACTGTTTTGGTTCTCATGATTGTTATGACCATAATTATCACGTGGGCTCGATGCTCTGTATTCTGCATGAGCACCGCGTTCCGAATTGTAATTTGCGTGTCCGCGCCAATTTAGGTGGTCTCTACCGCGACCATTCCTTCTAAAATAATTTTCATTTCCATAACGCCTTTGCTCTCGCGGTCCACGATCCCTATTACTGTACTGAGAGTTCCTATGATCATAAAAATCATTTCTCAGGCTTCTATGAGCTGTGCTATACGGTTGATGCCGCATATCGCGCCTATCTTCTTCCGCCCTGTACGCGTGAGGTTCGTCCGAGTTCCATACGCGTTTACGGTCACGCCGCGGATTATTATTTTCCCAATACTGATTACTATTATCTCTTTGCGTGTTTTCATAGTTGTCAAATTCTAATTCTTGCAGAAGAGCTTGGAATGCCTCCAAGTCATCTTTGCACCTACCTGCCAAAATTATGTGGCGTAATCTGATCGGCAGTTTTGTCAAACAGATACGAATTAATTCCGACTGACTAAACGGATTCGTTAAATATCTGTTCATGCGCCTCATGTTTTCAAAATATTGCACTGGAGTTGAAAATTTCGACTGCTCATAACTTTGCATCATAATGATGTAATGTTTTACACGATCTTGTGTAGTCTCTGACCAGTAAGCATATAATAATGCATGATAAAAATCACCATATGTGTGACATTCACGTACTATTGAGCGCATTCTTGTTGCAGGCTCTCCATCAAGATAACTGCAAATGAATTCCAGTTTGTGGCCAATTGGCCATGTCGGTGGTAAAGAATAGTCAAATTGTTGTAACCACTCTCTAGGGTGGATTTCGTGACGAGCATTCCGAAAAATTTTAAATTTCCTAACTGTGAGAAAATGCTTATAGTCAAACTCGTCATTTTTCTTAGCGGATGAGTTTTCTTTGACAGCATGACTCACGTTTCCTTCATTACGTCCTGCAAACGTGTCATATCCACGAGAAAAGTGGTCGGCATTTCTATTATTAACGCGCTCATTGTCGTTGCCAATTTGGTGATTATCGGATCTACCAGTGTCATTGCTGCGGTCGATCTTTTCTTCGATGCTGGCAAGCTGTTCCTGTATATTTTTCACGTCACGTTTGTTTTGCTGATTAATTGTCATCTGCCCTTGTTTAAAACGTTGCAGAGACTGAAATTCTTCGGTATCCGCGATCGGTACCGGCTGAGTGTCATCTGACCTCGTCTCTAACCCGCTACTCAATTCCGTCACTTTCATGGATAGTTCATCTACCTGTTTATCTACTGTCGTTAATTGAGTTTCTATCTTTGAAACTTCATTGGTGGTCTGTAATTGCAATGAATCAACATTTTTCGCTAATTCCTCTACTTGCAGTTCTTGTTGTGACGTCTGTCGTTTCACTTCAACAATATCAACATTTTGTACGTGATCAAGTCGGGATACAAGATTATTAATATCTGATTTGAATTCTTCACGTAACTGACTTTTCAACTGACTGGTCATTTCTTCAAATTTATTATTTAAATTGTCAATCACCTCACCCCAAAACAATGTGAGATTCTCGTTAATTTCGTTCTGAAGCGATTTGAAATTCTTTGCATTATCGTTGTTAAATTCAGTGTGTTTACTCTCCTGTCTCTCATTAAATTCAGTGAGTTTACTCTTAAATTCAGTGAGTTTACTCTTAAATTCAGTGAGTTTACTCTCCTGTCTGTTATTAAATTCAGTGAGTTTTCTCTTAAATTCAGTGAGTTTACTCTTAAATTCAGTGAGTTTACTCTTAAATTCAGTGAGTTTACTCTTAAATTCAGTGAGTTTACTCTCCTGTCTGTTATTAAATTCAGTGAGTTTACTCTCCTGTCTGTTATTAAATTCAGTGAGTTTACTCTCCTGTCTGTTATTAAATTCAGTGAGTTTACTCTCCTGTCTGTTATTAAATTCAGTGAGTTTACTCTCCTGTCTGTCATTAAATTCAGTGAGTTTACTCTCCTGTCTGTCATTAAATTCAGTGAGTTTACTCTCCTGTCTGTCATTAAATTCAGTGAGTCTACTCAGTAATAATTGTAAAACGTCATTGCTGGGGGCAGGGAGTACAACGTTACTCTTCTCTGTTAAAGCAGAAGCAGTACCTGCATTTCCACCAACAGAAGGAAAGGCAAAATTACTCCGCTCTATCGGAGTGGCAACCAGACCTGAATTTCCACCGAAAGTGGGGAAAACAAAATTACTCTGCACTTTTGAGGCGGAAGCAACGCTGGAATTTCTCATAATGAGTTCGGTTTGCGTCACTGTATTGTCATGTCCTACGTTGCGTGTAGCACACAGTTGATCATCACGCATTGTTTGCAAATGATCGCCTACATTCCGATTCTCCGCAGTATTGTTCGAAAATTCCCGGATCTCAATATTCTCAAAAGAATTTTCTACTCTCTGTTCCGAATTTTCGGAAACTGCGTTTGGAACCACTTCTACATTCATGTTCGGAACCTTCTCTACGTTCGCGTTTGCAGTAGCATCTGCATTCTTTTCCATTTTCTTTTGAGCTCGCGTCATCATTGTCGCAATACGAACGAAAACATGTCACTAAAATACACCGCTATCCTATAAATATCACTGTTCAATTAACTATTACACAATGCACCAACAAATTCAAAGACAAAACAGCTGAAATAAAATTTTGTGTTAATACAAAGCAGTGCGCAAGCGATCAAAATGCTGTGCCTTCACTAATGATTACTGTTGCGTAAGCTTGCAGTTGGCAGTAGAAAGACGAAGCATATCTAACTACGACTCACAAAAAAAAAAAAAAAAAAAAAAGTATCCTGGCAGGCATGTCGACAGGTGAAAGTCGCGAGCTCTATCTTATTATATCGTGTTTTCTACTGAAAATCTCGTGCTTGTACTATTGTTAACTTTACTATTACTGATACCGACTAAACTTTTTTTTAATTAGTCCTGTGCGCAACAAATAACTTACTTGGTCTTTCTGCTGCCACTGCTTGATCTACTGCATTCCATTATTTAACAAAACATAAAAAAACCTATTATTCATGCTGAGTGCAATGCATGTTCTGTATGGCATCACCTGATGTTGCTGCTGCTGCTGCTTACTACAACTACATATAATTCAAGAGAAAGCGTTTAGTCAAATCTAAAATCGATAAATGATAACCCAAACACGTAATTCTTTTTTTTTAACTATATTATGAAAGCGATTCTTTCTCATTCAATTAACAAAACGCTAGAAGCTCTTTGAACAATCGCTTCGTATGTAAATCTACCTCCAGTGGCATTAAAGCAAAATTACAAATTAATCGAACTCTTGAGACTAACTGAAATACTTCTCAATTAAATACATAGTGAAACAATTCCCTGACAATTACAAAAGAAATCAATGACAAAAATCAATACTTCATCGATTCGCCTAACAATGGTTTCCCTTAAGACTTCAGCTCGTATTATTATCAAAATTACCGTCTGCTGCTACGCACATACATAAACCCTTTTCTTTAAATCAATAAGCACGCTGCAAATTATAAAAAATATCAACTCAATACCAAGTCCTGTGTTGCTGCTGGCGGACACAGCAGTACGGCAGCTCGGCGACGACCCATCGCTCAACACACGTGCGCACCACAGCAGGCGGGCTCCTACACTGGCCTCCGAATTGCTACTAGTTAATCCGTGCGCAGCGAAGCTCGACATCTTAGATTCCAGAGCTTGTGTATGCGCGCTGTAGCCAACCTTTACATCCTAAGAGAGTATTGCAACTCTCACCCTTCAGTCTATCTGTATTTTTCATAATCTACAGACGAAACCTCAGTTTCATACAACAGAAACGGAATACCAATTTAGTCTCTTTTTGCCAGTGCAGTCACCTAATACTCCCGCTTACTGGCTACAGCACAGTTATGCGTCAGGTGCTCCGAGCTTCCGTCACCAACCACTCAGGCCGATGGACTGTTGGAGCCTGGTCCCTCTGCCTAAAAAGGCGTTGCTTTCGTCACTCGATGCGGATGGCGATGGGAAAACCTTGTTTCTTACCGCTGACGCACCAGACTGTCAGCTCAAAAAGCGTCGTTATGCAGCACCAAATCTCAACAGCTTCCAGAATGTATTGTCGAAATTTGGAGTTTCTACTTAATTAATTGCGTTCTCTACAAAACTAGCCACTTCCTCTCCTGTGTATGAAGCAAATTACATTCATTGGCCTGGAAACTGATACAGCTTCATTAATCCGTAACAGGAACATTAAGGTGGAATTTTTTTCTGTCTAACTTTTCTGCCGGCCCCTGTGGCCGAGCGGTTCTAGGCGCCTCAGACTGGAACCGCGCGACAGCTACCGTCGCAGGTTCGAATCCTGCCTCGGGCATGGATGTGTGTGTGATGTCCTTAGGTTAGTTTGGTTTAAGTAGTTCTGAGTTCTAGGGGACTGATGACCTCAGATGTTAAGTCCCATAGTGCTCAGAGCCATTTGAACTATTTTCTAACTTTTCTCTAAGGCCTTTCTGACACCAGACGAAGTAGCTAACGCTGACGTGGAGCTGTACAAGTTTTGTAACGTCACTTACTATCAATTCACGTTGCGGAGCAATTATCTCTCGTCAAACACAATGTACGTTCTGCGATATTTCGGCAACGTGCGACGAAAGATTGAATTAGTGGCTAATAAGAGGTAAGAACGCTCTCAACGTCACGAATAGAATGTGTGAGACCGTTGTTGAAGCCCATGTTTAGTTGGTTCTCTACTAATACTTATTCCTATGAATATTGGCTCTTTTTAAGCACCAAAACATTGAGGATAATTGGTACATTTTGTTGTAATAAAATGAGGGAAAACATCATGGTGGTGGTAAAAGAATCTCGGTATCTATTTTCGCGTTATAACTCGCGTATTATGAAAGTACAGCGTTTTACTTCCTTATTAAATAAATGTCATGTGACTAAGGCCTCCCGTCGGGTAGACCGTTCGCCGATGCAAGTGTTTCGATGTGACGCCACTTCGGCGACTTCTGCGTCGATGGGGATGAAATGATGATGAGTAGGACAATACAACACCCAGTCCCTGAGGGGAGAAAATCTCCGACCCAGCCGGGAATGGAATATGATCACTGAGGATTGACATTCTGTCGCGTTGACCACTCAGCTACCGGGGGCGGACACTTCCTTATTAAATTAATTACAGTAATACTTTCTATAATGTTTTGATGTTACGTAAATATCTCTAAGACAAAAGAAAAAGCAACGCACCATGAAGAAATTATCCGAATGGGACGGAAATAGGTAGGTGTGATGTACATGTGCGGATAAACAGATCATTAAAATTTCAGAAAAACTGGATGATTAATTCAACAGGAGCATCTTCACAAACTGAGAAAGACAATAAGGCTTAGGTACTCCTCTGGCTGGCCCTTACACAAGCAGTTTTTCGGCTTATCATTGACTGACGAAGTTGGTGGATGTCTCCTGGAGGGATATAGTGCCAAATTGTGTTCAACTGGCGCGTTAGATCGTCAAAAACCCGAGCTGTTTGGAAGGCTCTGCCCATAATGGTCGAAACTTTCTCAGCTGGGGAGAGATCCGGACATCTTGTCGGCCAAGGTAGAGTTTGGCAAGCACAAGGACAAGCAGTAAAGGCTCTCACCGAGTGTGGGCGGGAATTATATTCCTGAAATGTAAGCCCAGGATGGCTTGCCATGAAAGGCAACTAAATATCGAATATACACTACTGTTGTTGTTGTGGTCTTCAGTCCTGAGACTGGTTTGATGCAGCTCTCCCTGCTACTCTATCCTGTGCAAGCTTCTTCATCTCCCAGTACCTACTGCAACCTACATCCTTCTGAATCTGCTTAGTGTATTCATCTCTTGGTCTCCCTCTACGATTTTTACCCTCCACGCTGCCCTCCAATGCTAAATTTGTGATCCCTTGATGCCTCAAAACATGTCCTACCAACCGATCCCTTCTTCTAGTCAAGTTGTGCCACAAACTTCTCTTCTCCCCAATCCTATTCAATACCTCCTCATTAGTTACGTGATCTACCCACCTTATCTTCAGCATACTTCTGTAGCACCACATTTCGAAAGCTTCTATTCTCTTCTTGTCCAAACTGGTTATCGTCTGTGTTTCACTTCCATACATGGCTACACTCCATACAAATACTTTCAGAAACGACTTCCTAACACTTAAATCTATACTCGATGTTAACAAATTTCTCTTCTTCAGAAACGATTTCCTTGCCATTGCCAGTCTACATTTTATATCCTCTCTACTTCGACCATCATCAGTTATTTTACTCCCTAAATAGCAAAACTCCTTTACTACTTTAAGTGTCTCATTTCCTAATCTAATCCCCTCAGCATCACCCGATTTAATTTGACTACATTCCATTATCCTCGTTTTGCTTTTGTTGATGTTCATCTTATATCCTCCTTTCAAGACACTGTCCATTCCGTTCAACTGCTCTTCCAAGTCCTTTGCTGTCTCTGACAGAATTACAATGTCATCGGCGAACCTCAAAGTTTTTAATTCTTCTCCATGAATTTTAATACCTACTCCGAATTTTTCTTTTGTTTCCTTTACTGCTTCCTCAGTATACAGATTGAATAACATCGGGGAGAGGCTACAACCCTGTCTCACTCCTTTCCCAACCACTGCTTCCCTTTCATGCCCCTCGACTCTTATAACTGCCATCTGGTTTCTATACAAATTGTAAATAGCCTTTCGCTCCCTGTATTTTACCCCTGCCACCTTCAGAATTTGAAAGAGAGTATTCCAGTTAACGTTGTCAAAAGCTTTCTCTAAGTCTACAAATGCTAGAAACGTACGTTTGCCTTTTCTTAATCTTTCTTCTAAGATAAGTCGTTAACACTTGGTTCAAGAATCATAAAAGAAGGTTGTATACCTGGAAGAATCCTGGAGATACTAATAGGTATCAGATAGATTATATAATGGTAAGACAGAGATTTAGGAACCAGATTTTAAATAGTAAGACATTTCCAGGGGCAGATGTGGATTCTGACCACAATCTATTGGTTATGAACTGCAGATTGAAACTGAAGAAACTGCAAAAAGGTGGGAATTTAAGGAGATGGGACCTGGATAACCTGAAAGAACCAGAGATTGTAGAGAGTTTCAGGGAGAGCATAAGGGAACAATTGACAGGAATGGGGGAAAGAAATACAGTAGAAGAAGAATGGGTAGCTCTGAGGGATGAAGTAGTGAAGGCAGCAGAGGATCAAGTAGGTAAAAAGACGAGGGCTAATAGAAATCCTTGGGTAACAGAAGAAATATTGAATTTAATTGATGAAAGGAGAAAATATAAAAATGCAGTAAATGAAGCAGGCAAAAGAGAATACAAACGTCTCAAAAATGCGATCGACAGAAAGTGCAAAATGGCTAAGCAGCGATGGCTAGAGGACAAATGTAAGGATGTAGAGGCTTGTCTCACTAGGGGTAAGATAGATACTGCCTACAGGAAAATTAAAGAGACCTTTGGAGAGAAGAGAACCACTTCAGATGGCAACCCAGTTCTAAGCAAAGAAGGGAAGGCAGAAAGGTGGAAGGAGTATATAGAGGGTTTATACAAGGACGATGTACTTGAGGACAGTATTATGGAAATGGAAGAGGATGTAGATGAAGATGAAATGGGAGATAAGATACTACGTGAAGAGTTTGACAGAGCACTGAAAGACCTGAGTCGAAACAAGGCCCCGGGAGTAGACAACATTCCATTAGAACTACTGATGGCCTTGGGAGAGCCAGTCATGACAAAACTCTACCATCTGGTGAGCAAGATGTATGAGACAGGCGAAATACCCACAGACTTCAAGAAGAATATAATAATTCCAATACCAAAGAAAGCAGGTGTTGACAGATGTGAAAATTACCGAACTATCAGTTTAATAAGCCACAGCTGCAAAATACTAACACGAATTCTTTACAGACGAATGGAAAAACTGGTAGAAGCGGACCTCGGGGAAGATCAGTTTGGATTCCGTAGAAATGTTGGAACACGTGAGGCAATACTAACCTTACGACTTATCTTAGAAGAAAGATTAAGAAAAGGCAAACCTACGTTTCTAGCATTTGTAGACATAGAGAAAGCTTTTGACAACGTTAACTGGAATACTCTCTTTCAAATTCTGAAGGTGGCAGGGGTAAAATACAGGGAGCGAAAGGCTATTTACAATTTGTACAGAAACCAGATGGCAGTTATAAGAGTCGAGGGGCATGAAAGGGAAGCAGTGGTTGGGAAAGGAGTGAGACAGGGTTGTAGCCTCTCCCCGATGTTATTCAATTTGTATATTGAGCAAGCAGTAAAGGAAACAAAAGAAAAATTCGGAGTAGGTATTAAAATTCATGGAGAAGAATTAAAAACTTTGAGGTTCGCCGATGACATTGTAATTCTGTCAGAGACAGCAAAGGACTTGGAAGAGCAGTTGATCGGAATGGACAGTGTCTTGAAAGGTGGATATAAGATGAACATCAACAAAAGCAAAACGAGGATAATGGAATGTAGTCAAATTAAATCGGGTGATGCTGAGGGAATTAGATTAGGAAATGAGACACTTAAAGTAGTAAAGGAGTTTTGCTATTTAGGGAGTAAAATAACTGATGATGGTCGAAGTAGGGAGGATATTAAATGTAGACTGGCAATGGCAAGGAAAGCGTTTCTGAAGAAGAGAAATTTGTTAACATCAAATATAGATTTAAGTGTCAGGAAGTCGTTTCTGAAAGTATTTGTATGGAGTGTAGCCATGTATGGAAGTGAAACATGGACGATAACCAGTTTGGACAAGAAGAGAATAGAAGCTTTCGAAATGTGGTGCTACAGAAGAATGCTGAAGATAAGGTGGGTAGATCACGTAACTAATGAGGAGGTGTTGAATAGGATTGGGGAGAAGAGAAGTTTGTGGCACAACTTGACTAGAAGAAGGGATCGGTTGGTAGGACATGTTTTGAGGCATCAAGGGATCACAAATTTAGCATTGGAGGGCAGCGTGGAGGGTAAAAATCGTAGAGGGAGACCAAGAGATGAATACACTAAGCAGATTCAGAAGGATGTAGGTTGCAGTAGGTACTGGGAGATGAAGAAGCTTGCACAGGATAGAGTAGCATGGAGAGCTGCATCAAACCAGTCTCAGGACTGAAGACCACAACAACAACAACAACAAGATAAGTCGTAAGATCAGTATTGCCTCACGTGTTCAAACATTTCTACGGAATCCAAACTGATCTTCCCCGAGGTCCGCTTCTACCAGTTTTTCCATTCGTCTGTAAAGAATTCGCGTTAGTATTTTGCAGCTGTGACCTATTAAACTGATAGTTCGGTAATTTTCACATCTGTCAACACCTGCTTTCTTTGGTATTGGAATTATTATATTCTTCTTGAAGTCTGTGGGTATTTCGCCTGTCTCATACATCTTGCTCACCAGATGGTAGAGTTGTCATGACTGGCTCTCCCAAGGCCATCAGTAGTTCTAATGGAATGTTGTCTACTCCCGGGGCCTTGTTTCGACTCAGGTCTTTCAGTGCTCTGTCAAACTCTTCACGCAGTTTCTTATCTCCCATTTCATCTTCATCTACATCCTCTTCCATTTCCATAATATTGTCCTCAAGTACATCGCCCTTGTATAAACCCTCTATATACTCCTTCCACCTTTCTGCCTTCTCTTCTTTGCTTAGAACTGGGTTGCCATCTGAGCTCTTGATATTCATACAAGTGGTTCTCTTCTCTCCAAAGGCCTCTTTAATTTTCCTGTAGGCAGTATCTATCTTACCCCTAGTGAGACAAGCCTCTACATCCTTACATTTGTCCACTAGCCATCCCTGCTTAGCCATTTTGCACTTCCTGTCGATCGCATTTTTGAGACGTTTGTATTCCTTTTTGCCTGCTTCATTTACTGCATTTTTATATTTTCTCCTTTCATCAATTAAATTCAATATTTCTTCTGTTACCCAAGGATTTCTACTAGCGCTCGTCTTTTTACCTACTTGATCCTCTGCTGCCTTCACTACTTCATCCCTCAGAGCTACCCATTCTTCTTCTACTGTATTTCTTTCCCCCATTCCTGTCAATTGTTCCCTTATGCTCTCCCTGAAACTCTCTACAATCTCTGGTTCTTTCAGGTTATCCAGGTCCCATCTCCTTAAATTCCCACCTTTTTGCAGTTTCTTCAGTTTCAATCTGCAGTTCATAACCAATAGATTGTGGTCAGAATCCACATCTGCCCCTGGAAATGTCTTACAATTTAAAACCTGGTTCCTAAATCTCTGTCTTACCATTATATAATCTATCTGATACCTTTTAGTATCTCCAGGATTCTTCCAGGTATACAACCTTCTTTTATGATTCTTGAACCAAGTGTTAGCTATGATTAAGTTATGCTCTGTGCAAAATTCTACAAGGCGGCTTCCTCTTTCATTTCTTCCCCCCAATCCATATTCACCTACTATGTTTCCTTCTCTCCCTTTTCCTACTGACGAATTCCAGTCACCCATGACTATTAAATTTTCGTCTCCCTTCACTACCTGAATAATTTCTTTTATCTCGTCATACATTTCATCAATTTCCTCATCATCTGCAGAGCTAGTTGGCATATAAACTTGTACTACTGTAGTAGGCATGGGCTTTGTGTCTATCTTGGCCACAATAATGCGTTCACTATGCTGTTTGTAGTAGCTAACCCGCACTCCTATTTTTTTTATTCATTATTAAACCTACTCCTGCATTACCCCTATTTGATTTAGTATTTATAACCCTGTAATCACCTGACCAAAAGTCTTGTTCCTCCTGCCACCGAACTTCACTAATTCCCACTATATCTAACTTTAATCTATCCATTTCCCTTTTTAAATTTTCTAACCTACCTGCCCGATTAAGGGATCTGACATTCCACGCTCCGATCCGTAGAACGCCAGTTTTCTTTCTCCTGATAACGACGTCCTCTTGAGTAGTCCCCGCCCGGAGATCCGAATGGGGGACTATTTTACCTCCGGAATATTTTATCCAAGAGGACGCCATCATCATTTAATCATACAGTAAAGCTGCATGTCCTCGGGAAAAATCACGGCTGTAGTTTCCCATTGCTTTCAGCCGTTCGCAGTACCAGCACAGCAAGGCCGTTTTGGTTAATGTTACAAGGCCAGATCAGTCAATCATCCAGACTGTTGCCCCTGCAACTACTGAAAAGGCTGCTGCCCCTCTTCAGGAACCACATGTTTGTCTGGCCTCTCGCCGCGCTGGATCCCAACGGCCTCGTATCACTAGCAGTCGAGATGACAGGCATCTTATCCGCATGGCTGTAACGAATCGTGCAGACACGTCTCAGTCCCTGAGTCAACAGATGGGGACGTTTGCAAGACAACAACCATCTGCAGGAATAGTTCGACGACGTTTGCAGCAGCATGGACTATCAGCTCTGAGACCATGGCAGCGGTTACTCTTGACGCTGCATCACAGACAGGAGCGCCTGCGATGGTGTACTCAACGACGAACCTGGGTGCACGAATGCCAAAACGTCATTTTTTCGGTTGAATCCAGGTTGTGTTTACAGCATCATGATGGTCGTATCCGTGTTTGGCGACATCGCGGTGAACGCACATTGGAAGCGTGTATTCGTCATCGCCATACTAGCGTATCATCCGGCGTGATGGTATGGGGTGCCATTGGTTACACGTCTCGGTCACCTCTTGTTTGCAGTGACGGCACTTTGACCAGTGCACGTTACATTTCTGATGTGTTACGACCCGTGGCTCTACGCTTTTTCGATTCCTGCGAAACCCTACATTTCTGCAGGATAATGCACGGACGTATGTTGCAGGTCCTGTACGGGCCTATCTGGATACAGAAAATGTTCGACTGCCGCCCTGGCCAGCACATTGTCCAGATGTCTCACCTATTGAAAACGTCTGGTCAATGGTCGTCTAGCTACTGGCTCGTCACAATACGCCAGTCACTATTCTTGATGAACTGTGGTATCGTGTTGAAGCTGCATTTGCAGCTGTACCATCCAAGCTCTGTTTGACTCAATGCCCAGGCGTTTCAAGGCCGTCATTACGGCCAGAGGTGGTTGTTCTGGGTACTGATTTCTCAGGATCTATGCACCCTAATTGCGTGAAAATGTAATCACATGTCAGTTCTAGTATATTTGTCCAATGAATACCCGTTTATTATCTGCATTTCTTCTTGGTGTAGCAATTTTAATGACCAGTAGTGTAGAATATCGTCGAAGTACCGTTGTATTGTAAGGGTGCCGCTGAAGACAACCAAAGGGATCCTGCCATGAAGAGATCATCACCGTTGGCTGTCGGGCCATATGGCGGGCGACCGTCAGGTTGGTACCCCACCTCTGTCTTGGGTGTCTCCAGACACGTCTATGCTCGTGATTGGGGCTCAATTCGTAGCAGAACTCAACAGTGAAGGCAATTCTACTCCAGTCTATGAGATTATAGGGCAAATGTGCCAGAACCAAATGCAAAGGGATTGTTGGTGTACAGAGGTGAATGGTATTTGGTAAAAGGGGTGCCGTGAGCTCAGCCTCCTATCTGTGAGCCGCCTATTCAGTGTCCTTCCTTTGGTCAATGAAGCACCAGGTGCACATCGGATCGATGAAGACGATGAATGTGGGGCCCCTAGTGCCTCTCTGACAACTGCTCGATCCTAACGTTCCGTCGACTCTCGAGGTCGACTGCTTCTTCTTGACGCTGTCTTCGGCCATCATTCACCCAATCCTGCCAATATCGTCGAATGGTGGAATCGCTCCTATTCAAATGTCAAGCTATTCGCCAATTACTCCAACCGGCCTCTTTGTGTCCAAACAAACGTCTCTCTGGGATGCTGACATCTGAATCTCTTGTTCACGTACATGTCTACGAGGTGTAGTTACTGTTCGTTTGCCGGCCGCGGTGGCCGAGCGGTTCTAGGCGCTTCAGCCCGGAACTGCGTGACTGCTACGGTCGCAGGTTCGAATCCTGCCTCGGGCATGGATGTGTGTGATGTCGTTAGGTTAGTTAGGTTTAAGTAGTTCTAAGTTCTAGGGGACTGATGACCTCAGATGTTAAGTCCCATAGTGCTCAGAGCCATTTGAACCATTTTACTGTCCGTTTGAGTACACAGAATGAAATTTGCAAAAATGTATGCCCAGGTATCGACGTGTTCCCTATTTAATTTCCTTGCCAGCTGCTCATAATCATCCATCGGCAGCCAATGCTCACAATTTTGCATTTTACGTCGATACCTGTATGAATATCAATTTGTGACCAGTTTGCTTAACTGCTTCGTGGTTTGTCGTTTTATTGTGTTGGACTGTGTATATGTACACTCTCTCTCAGGAGTGGTTTTGTCTAGGTTTGTGAAGATTTTTTAAAGCTTGTATCAATACTGATTTGTCTTATAACATATTCACGTGTATTGAAAATTTTATTTATGTATGCTAGAGACAGAACGACATGGCTAGCTTATGGACGAGGGATGATATGTGCCCTTAATAGAACTAACATGGAAATTTTATGTGCCTATTATGGTGAGCAAACTGTCTGGTTTAGGAGCGAGATACAGCTGTGAGCAGCTACCACTGCAGGGCCCTATGGTCGCAGGTCACGATAACTAGTACGTCTCGAGGCGCACGAGGAAGACGCAACGTCATAGCACGTGTCACTGCAAGTCTTACGAGTGCCAGCAGCTGTCTCCATCAGGGAGCGAGAAGCAGTTTCAGACAAGTTTAATAGCCGCTGGCTTAAATGCATGGAAGTCCTCCATAGCACCAAGAAATTCAAGGCCTTTTGCGGGTACCTTTTCACTGACAGGTTGATTCCCCATCGGCCTTGCATGGAGTCGAGCGTTCTCGAAGTATGGCGGACAGAGCGACTAGTGTGAAGTCAAAAGCTCATTGCGCGGCCCGTATTTCTTGTGGGATCCAGTACGTCTCACGTGATGCAGGCTCCGTGCTCTGCTAGGTTGGATTTCTCATTAGCTTCAGCTGCCTCGTCCTGTGTGAGGATGGCTTAAACAGTAGGTAATATCTACATCTACGTCTACATGGACACTCTGCAAATCACATTTAAGTGCCTGGCAGAGGGTTCATCGAACCACCTTAACAATTCACTATTATTCTAATCTCGTAAAGCGCACAGAAAGAGTGAACACCTATATCTTTCCGTACGAGCTCTAATTTCCCTTATTTTGTCTTGGTGATCGTTTCTCCCTATGTAGGTAGGTTTCAAAAAAATAATTTCTCATTCGGAGGAGAAAGTTGGTGACTGGAATTTCGTGAGAAGTTTCCGTCACAACAAAAAAAGCCCTTCTTTTAATGATGTCCAGGCCGAGTCCTGTATCATTTCAGTGACACTCTCTCCCATATTTCGCGATAATACTAAACGTACTGCCCTTCTTTGAACTTTTTCGATGTACTCCATCAGTTCTAACAGGTAAGGATCCGACACTGCGCAGCAGTATTTTAAAAGAGGTTGGACAAGTGTAGTGCAGGCAGTCTCCTTAGTAGATCTGTTACATATTCTAAGTGTCCTGCCAATAAATCGCAGTCTTTGGTTAGCCTTCCCAACATTTTCTATGTGTTCCTTCCAGTTTAAGTTGTTCGTAATTGTAATTACTAGGTATTTAGCTGAATTTACGGCCTTTATATTTGACTAATTTATCGTATAACCGAAGTTTAACGGATTCCTTTTAGCACTCATGTGGATGACCTCACACTTTTCGTTATTTAGGGCCTACAGCCAATTTTCGCACCATTCAGATGTCTTTTCTAAATGGTTTTGCAATTTGTTTTGATCTTCTGATGACTTTACTAGTCGATAAACGACAGCATCATCCACAAACAACCTAAGACAGCTGCTCAGATTGTCTCCCAAATCGTTTATACAGATAAGGAACAGCAAAGGTCCTATAACACTACCTCGAGGAACGCCAGAAAAAACTTCTGTTTTACTCGATGACTTTCCATCAATTACTACGAACAGTGACCTCTCTGACAGGAAGTCACAAATCCAGTCACATAACTGAGACGATATTCCACTCGCACGCAATTTCACAATAAGTCACTTGTGTCGTACAGTGTGAAAAGCCTTCTGGAAATCCAGAAATACGGAATCGATTTGAAATCCCTTGTCCATAGCACTGAGCACTTCATGCGAATAAAGAGCTAGTTGTGTTTCACAAGAACGATGTTTTCTAAATGCATGTAGACTGTGTGTCAATAGATGGCTTTCTTCGAGGTAATTCGTAATGTTCGAACACAATATATGTTCCAGAGTCCTACTGTATATCGACGTCAATGATATGGGCCTGTAATTATGTTTATTACTCCTACTACCTTTCTTGAATATTGGTGTGACCTGCGCAACTTTCCAGTCTTTCGGTACGGATCTTTCGTCGACCGAACGGTTGCATATGATTGTCAAGTATGGAGCCAATGCATCAGCATACTCTGAAGGGGCTAATGCATCAGCATACTCTTAAAAGAACCTAACTGATATACAGTCTAGACCAGAAGACTTGCTTTTATTAAGTGATTTAGGTTGCGTCACTAATCTGAGGCCGGCCCCGGTGGCCGAGCGGTTCTAGGCCTTTCAGTCCGGAAGCGCGCGATTGCTACGATCGCAGGTTCGAATCCTGCCTCGGGCATGGATGTGTGTGATGTCGTTAGGTTAGTTAGGTTTAAGAAGTTCTAGGGGACTGATGACCTCAGATGTTTCGTCCCATAGTGCTCAGAGCCATTTTGAACTAATCTGAGGATCTTTACTTCGACCTTACTCATGTTAGCAGCTGTTCTTGCTTCCAATTCTGGAATATTTACTTCGTCTTCTCTTGTGAAGGCATTTCGGAAGGCTGTGTTTAGTAACTCTGCTTTGGCAGCACTGTCCTCGATAGTATCTCCATAGCTATCACGCAGAAAAGACATTGATGGTTTCTTGCCGCTAGCATACTTCACACAGGATCAAAATCTCTTTGGATTTATGCCAGGTTTCGAGACAAAGTTTCGTTGTGGAAACTGTTATAACATCTCTCATTGAAGTTCGGGCTAAATTTCGAGCTTCTGTGAAAGATCGCCAATCTTCGGGATTTTGCGTCTGTTTAAATCTGGCATGTTTGTTTCGTTGTTTCTGCAACAGTGTTCTGATCCGTTTTGTGTACTAAGGAAGATCAGCTCCGTCGTTTGTTAATTTATTTTGTATAAGTCTCTCAATTGCTGCCGATACTATTTCTCTGAATTCAAGCCACATCTGGTCTCCACTTATATCATTGATTTGGAAGGAGTGGAGATTGACCCTCAGAATTGCGTCAAGTGAATTTTTATCTGCTTTTTTGAATATGTATACTTTTCGTTTATTTTTGGAGGATTTGGGGATTACAATATTCAATCTCGCTACGACAACCCTGTGTTCACAAATCCCTTTATCCGTTTTGATACTCGTTAGTAACTCAGGATTATTTGTTGCTAAGAGGTCAAGTGTGTTTTCACAACCGTTTACTATTCGCATGGGCTCATGAACTAACTGCTCGAAATAATTTTCAGAGAATGCGTTTAGCACAATTTCGGATGATGTTTTATGCATACCTCCGGAATTAAACATGCATTTTCGCCAACATATCGAGGGTATCCCGAGTTCGAGTCTCGGTCGGGCACACAGTTTTAATCTGCCAGGAAGTTTCATATCGAGGGTAAATTAAAGTCACCACCAACTAAAATCGTATGAGTCGGGTATGTGTTTGAAATCAAACTCTAGTTTTCTTTGAACCTTTCAGCAACTGTACCACCTGAATTGGGAGGTCGGTAAAAGGATTCAGTTATTATTTTATTGCGGTTGCCAACAATGACTTCTGCCCATGCAAACTCACAGGAAATATCTAATTTTGCGACAAGATAAACTGCCTCTAACAGCGACAAAAAAAAGCCTATCCTTTCGGAACACCGTTAGGTTCTCCGCAAAAATTTCGGCTGAGCTTATCTCCGGCTTTAGCCAGCTTTCAGAGCCTATAACGATTTGAGCATCAGTCCTTTCTATTAGCGCTTGGAGCTTTGGTACTTTCCCAACACAGCTACGACAATTTACAACTGTTATACCGATGGTTCCTGTATCTACGTTCTTCCTGTGTTTGGCCTGCACCCTTTGTGGCTGAAGGCCTTCTTGTGTTTTCCCGAGACCCTCTAACCTAAAAAACCACCCAGTCCACGCCCACATCTCCTGCTATCCGTGTACTCGCCTCCTGCGTATAGTGGACACCTGATCTATTCAGAGGAACCCGAGTCCCAACAACCCTTTGGCTCAAGTCGAGGAAACTGCAGCCTACATGGTCGCAGAAACGGCTGAGCCTCTGATTCAGACCCTCCACTCGGCTCTGTACCAGAGGTCCGCAATCGGTCCTGTCGACTATGCTGCAAATGGTCAGCTCTGCTTTCATCTTGGAAGCAAGACTCGCAGCCTTTACCACTTCTGTTAGCCGCTCGAAACCAGCTTCCGCAGCTCGTGGTCGTGCGGTAGCGTTCTCGCTTCCCACGCCCGGGTTCCCGGGTTCGATTCCCGGCGGGGTCAGGGATTTTCTCTGCCTCGTGATGACTGGGTGTTGTGTGCTGTCCTTAGGTTAGTTAGGTTTCAGTAGTTCTAAGTTCTAGGGGACTGATGACCATAGATGTTAAGTCCCATAGTGCTCAGAGCCATTTTTGAACCAGCTTCATGGCATCTGGGAGGACCCATTCCACATCTGGAATGACTCCACCCGGTATGCACACGGAATACACATTGGTTATCTTTCCCTTCTTGGCAGTCATGTCCCTAAGGGGCCTCAAAACCCGCCTAACGTTGGGGCTCCCAACTATCAATATTCCCACCCTGTCTGTCTGGATCTTCCACACTGAGAGGTTTCCTGTGAACCAGGATGGGCCACAGCATCTGGCTCAGCGACAGTGTCAGCCACAGACAGCGCCTGGAACCTGTTTGTCAGACAAACCGGGGAGGCCTTACGTGCAGCTGCCTGGGAAGTCTTTCGCCGCCTGCTACGCCCCAGGGTGACCTCCCACCTGACCGCAGGTGAGGGATCAACCCCAGTGCGAGCAGTAACTGGGCTGTCCACCGATGAGGACCGATCGGAGGACTCGGATGTGCCGAGAACAGTGGTCCCATCCACTGCAGCCTCAAGCTGTGTAACTGAAGCCATCACAGCCTGTAGCTGAGAGCGAAGTGTCACCAACTAAAGACCGTGGAAAATTAAATTATGCAGATAAACGGACTATCTGCATGTGCTGCGCTACTATAAACCCTGACGAAAACGCAGGAACTGTGTCTAAGGCGCACAAGCGATGGGACACAGCGTCTCTGAGTTAGCGATGAAGTGGGTAGTTTCTCATACGACCATTTCACGCGTGTACGCTGAATATCAGGAATCTGGTAAAACATCAAATTTCTGACATCACTGCAACCGGATAAAGATCCTGCAAGAACGGGACTAAAAACGACTGATGAGAATCGTTGAACGTAGCAGAAGTGCACCAGATTTCAAAGCTGGGTCATCAGCAAGTGTCTGCGTCAAACCGTTCAACAGAACATTATCGATATGGGATTTCAGAGAAGGCCCGCTCGTGTACCGTTGATGACTGCACGTCACAAAGTTTTACACCTCGCCTGGGTTTGTCAACACCGACATTGGACTGTTGATGACTGGAAACTTGTTGCCTGGTTGAATGAGTCTCGTTTCAAATTGTATCGAGTGGATGGATGTTTATGGGTATGGAGACAACCTAATGAATCCATGGACCCTGCATGTCATCAGGGGACTGTTCAAGCTGATGGACGCCCTGTAATGGTATGGGGCCCGAGCAGTTGGAGTAATATGGGACCCCAGATACGTCTAGATACAACTCTGACCAGTGACATGTACGTTAGCATCCTTTCTAATCACCTGCATCTATTCATGTCCATTGTGCGTTCCGACGGACTTGGGTAATTCCAGCAGGGCAATGCGATGCTCTACACGTGCAGAATTGCTACGGAGAGGTGCCAGGAACACTCTTCAGAGTTTAAACACTTCCGCTGGCCACCAGGCTCCCCAGACATGAAAATTATTGAGCACGTCTGTGATGCCTTACAACGTGCTCTTGCACCCCTTCGCACCCTTACGAATTTGTGGACTGTCCCTCAGGATTCATGGTGTCAGCTCCTTCCAGCACTACTTCAGACATTAGTCTAGTCCTTGCCACATCGTGTTGCGGCACTTCTGCGTGCTAATGGGGTCCTACATGACGTTAGGAAGGTGTACCAGTTACTTTGGCTCTTCAGTGTATATCTGCGTTCCATATAAAGTAATGATGAGACTGTATGTTGTAGGGAAATATTTGAAACACTGGCATCTTCACAGTACCTTCAAGCCCAATACAACAGATATCAGTGAGATGTAGAAATTAGTTTGCTGCTGGCAGGACTGGAGCTGGGTGCTCAGCGTTGGTGAGGGTCGCTTATCTGTGTGGAGGGAGAGGGAGAGCCCCCACAGAGTGCGGCGGCCCCGTCCTCGGCCCTCCCGCGTTCCACCTGCTGCCTGCCGGCTGCCAGCGCCGCAGACGTCAGACATGGCCGCTGTGACCGCTGCCGCAGCTGCCCACGCGTCGCCTGGCCTCACGGACGTTGCGCAACGCCAGCCCCCCGCCCTTCCTCGTTAGGGCCCGCCGTTCGCGGCACCAACGCTCCTGCCGGACATTGCTATGCGTACTGCAGTTCATTGCGTTACGCAATCAGTACTGGATGTATCCCCCAGGGAGGGCCTCATGGGATGTTCATTTTCTCGGTTGTGCATTTTATTTATGTCGAATACAGTTACGCTGCTGACCATTAAAACTATAATACCAGGCTGGAACATGATTAGCAGGTATAGTACGACATGGTGAAGTTCGCCTCTTTACGCATGTTGTGTTACGTCTACATCTAGATTTACATGGATACTCTGCAAATCACACTTAGGTGCTTGGTAATGTTTCATTGGACAATGTTCACAATAAGTCTCTATTGAACAGCGCGTGGAAAAAAAGAACACCTATATCTTTCTGTGCGAGAACCGATTTCCCTTATTTTATTATGATGGTCGTTTCTCCATATGTAGATCGGCGTCAAAAAAATATTTTCACATTCCGAGGCGGAGGTTGGTGATTGAAATTTCGTGAGAAGATTCCACTGCAACGAAAAACGCCTTTGTTTTAGTGATGTCCACCCCAAATCCTGTATCATCTGAGTGATTCTCTCTCTCCTATTTACAAAACTTGCTGCCCTTCTTTGAAATTTTTCGATGTATTCCGTCAATACTATCTGCCAAGGAGCCCACACCGGGCAGCAGCACTGTAAAAGAGGACAGACAAGCGTAGTGTAGGCAGTCGCTTTAGTAGATCTGTTATATTTTCTAAGTGTCCTGCCAACAAAACGCACTTTTTGGGTTGCCTTCCCCACAATATTTTCTATATGTTCTTCCCAATTTAAGTTGTTCGTTAGGTATTTAGTTGAATTTTCGGCCTCTAGATTTGACTGATTTTTCATGTAACCGAAGTTTAACGGATTCATTTTAGCACTCAGGTGGATGGTTTCACACTTCTCGCTATTTAGGATCAATTGCCAATTTTTACATCATACAGATCTCTTTTCTAAATTGTTTTGCAATTTTGTTTTGATCTCATAATCACTTTACTAGACAGTAAACGACAGTGTCATCTGAAAACAACCTACGACGGCTGCTCAGATTGTTTGTGTTCAGAGACAGCAGGCGCCGATCATGTGCAAGTGTGTCTGCACCTAACGACAAGTTTACGTCAGTGCCGTCACTCTGGACGGAAATGCGTCGCGGGACTATACTCCGTTCATCATAAGAAAAAACTTGATGTAAACAAACACAAATACGATGATTTGTCACAAACCGTAGCACACGTCCACTGGTGTTGTTACGCTCTTGGAAATAGGTCCTACTTATGCATTAGATATATTATTACTAAGTTGCGTGGCCGGCCGGTGTGACCGAGCGGTTCTAGGCGCTTCAGGCTGGAACCGCGCGACCCCTACCGTCGCAGATTCGAATCCTGCCTCGGACATGGATGTGTGTGATGTCCTTAGCTTAGTTAGGTTTAAGTAGTTCTAAGTTCTAGGGGACTGATGACCTCAGATGTTAAGTCCCATAATGCTCAGAGCCATTTGACCCAATTTACTAAGTTGCGTTAAATGAAACTTTAAGATATTCAAATGTATTAATGGCCATCAACGTTTTTCTTAATTACGCTTTGGTTATGTAGTTTTTATTTCAAAAATCGTGTATAGTCACAACCTCTGCACTGTTGTGCTCTGATTGTCGCGCTGTTAATACGCGGTATCAAATTGGCTGAGGCTGCTTCCTGTTCCGTTGTGAAACACGCGTGTGAAACGCGCGTGTGGAACACGGTTAAAAAGTGCCGAGGATTAGGTTGTTCTTAATGTTTGTCATAAATTTAGATAGATAACCGGCTTTAAAGTTTTCCGAGGGCCTGTATTAGATACAGTTGGAGTGCAAGTGCAAGTTAGTTCAAATGGTTCTGAGCATTATGGGACTTAACTTCTAAGGTCATCAGTCCCCTAGAACTTAGAACTACTTAAACCTAACTAACCTAAGGACATCACACACATCCATGCCCGAGGCAGGATTCGAACCTGCGACCGTAGCGGTCGCGCGGTTCCAGACTGAAGCGCCGAGAACCGCTCGGCCACTCCGGCCGGCTGCAAGTTAGTGTTTAGCGTAATCGGCTGCATAATAGTTAAATGAAGTGTTGCAGTACGTGCTTTGCTGGTTCAGGTCATGCTAAGTAAATTTTTTTTCTCATTCAATTTGAATTACCTAAATCTCGTAACTGTAAAATTCGTCATCATTTTTTATGAATAACGCACATCTTGTTTTTAATTACATATTGCACGCGAAATTCCTGTTTTCACTTCAAGTATAAAATTCTCAATTATCGATATTTTATGAAAGCCTGTTAACGAAGGTTGGTGAAATTATGAAGACGTAACTATTTAATTTTTTAAGGCTAAAATGCAAAACTAAATACATTTCGACTATGTCCATTTTTTTATACCACAGATGTGTCGTAGGAACATGAAAAACAATCATTTTCAAAGCATCGAGCACACCATGGACATGCTGCATTTTTATATTTGCCACTGTACCATTACAAATGAATCCAACAGTAATGATCTGGAGCAAGTTAAGATACTTGGTCTGAGAAATAACAAGACTGTTAAGCTGACAAACGTCCTGTATCTAATGCACGCTGCTTTTTCATGTCACTGCCGAACGTTGGCAGGATATAGAACGACACGTCATAAAAGAGGAGAAAATGCAGTGCCTGTGTGGCTTCGTACATTCTATTGTTGTTCATCAGGTTATCAACGTAGCAGACGACAGTTCCAGTACTGAAGTGTATTTCTCGGATTCGGATAAGGAAGGAGGTAAGCAATCACCAGGCGACTGATTGATTAATACCTTCACTGGCTTCAGTATTCAATAGTGCGGTGAAATCACTGCAGTATACTTTTGCATCACACGTGGCTCGCTCAGAAAAATTGCGCTGTGTTGAAGTTTCATCATTCTCGTTTGTAGTTAGAATGAAACTGTTGTCCTGCACATTATCGATCAATCTATGCGCGTGTAACACAGCATAAAACGTATTCTTATGACTGTACTTGACTGTACTGGTCACAATTTGGCTTCCGCTCCACGTGAAACGAAATCTAGTGAGATTCAAGCAAACGCGGAAGAATACATGGCGTAATGTAATAACATCAGGTTAATTCTTATAATGAACAGAGTATACAGGAGCGTGTCCCCATGTCACACGTAAGTGCGGCCAAAGCATTACTACAGGCAAGAGACGGTGTCTTCCGAGATACTAAAGAACGCCGCAGCTTTGGTTCTGAAACCTGCAGTTGTCTCCGGCACCCTTCAAGTATTGTGGCAGCCTGCTGAAAATGTACGCTGCACAGTGATGCAAGTTGTTTGGGGATACACAGGGTGTGAAGTATACACTCGAGAGAATACCTGAGGACGAAAATAACATCAGCATACTGTGTCACTGCCAGCTAACATAGCTCGATCAAACTTGTACTACACACAGAAAGAACTGCTGCGGAATAGTAAACGAGGTAACTGAAGGAAATACACAATGAGAGGAACAGAAATGATTGAGCCGTGCGTGGCTCGTGTTCGTGCCATTTATTATTTTCCACCCTGTTTTTACCGTACTGCCACCTCGTTACGTTAATTTTCAGTTACTAGTGTCACTGAGTTGCTACTTTGCCTGCCCGTGAGCGGCAGCAGCAGCGCTTATCGATATAGACCCTGCCGTATTATCTTTGCTGGACTGCTATTACTTCTCGGTCGTTGTGTCTTGGGAGTTAGATCCGACCTGGCAGTGTCTGAGTTGTCACGCGGCATCGGTTCAGTCGGGGCGCGGCAGCAGCAAGGTCCGGACCGCCATGATTCGCCCGACGGTTGCCGACACAAATGACTGGAGTGGGGACCACCTCGGTTGGTCGGCGGTCGGTTGTCTTGCCGGACGACGTGTATTTGGCCGGCTGTCGCTTATGGGTTGTCTGTGTGTGCGGTAGAGGCCGTCAGCTGTCGCCGTATTCCCGCTCGTTCTCGTAAGCGAGACTGAGCAGCGAGAATGCTGCCTGCGAGATTATCGTGTTCCGAGAGCGCGGTCTCGATAACGAGGCGACCCGACACACTCGGCGGGCCACCTGCAGCGCCGCCGGTCGCATGGGGCCGTTCCGAACGCGGGTCGTAATGCGTGCGGCTATCCGAGTTACAAGTATACTAAAGTGCGCGTCATTTATGTTGGCGGCCGAGTTTAGGTTCGTTCTGCGCATCTGACGTCAAAAAACACAGTCAGCCAATGAACAGAGAACGACGTTGCCAGATCTCGACTGCAGAGCAGAGCACGGACGAGTGTCTTCAGTTTTAGAAACGTTCAGTTATAAATAAAATAATAGAACAAAAGCAATGTCTTGATAGCAGACTTTGTTGTTTGAAAGTTTGGAAAAACCATTCTTTATACCAATTGCTTCATTTTCTATTAATTAATTAAACCAAACAAGCAATAAGACTCTTAATTCAGGCGATAGCACGGAAAGGTGTTTGTATCAATTTCACGAACCGCTTTTTCGCAATAAAGAACAGCGGTAATTGTTTATTTTCTATTGTACTTCGACGAAGTGCGAGTAATTCGTAGGCATGCCAACAGTGTTTGTCAGATTTTTGCGTAAGTCGTTAGAGTGGAGAAATGTTGCAGGACGAGCTGCACTAGCGTAACGGTTAAGGCGTTGGGTTGGTAAGCGATAGGTGAAGAGTTGAAACCTTGTGTGGTGCTAAATATTTTTTTTTAATTTTAAAACAATATCGAAGTGTCTTACTTCATGAATTTTATTCGTTTGAATGCAATTTTTTGAAATTTCTAGTGCTTTGTCTCTTCATTAACCCTTTCGCTGCTGCAGTCACGTGCTCCCCACATTCCGCACTGTGCGCGATTTTGTCATCACTGCACTGCTCGCCTGTGCAGACACATGGCGTTCCCACTGCTTTGACACACTTATCATTCGATTTCACAAAAACTATTTGGCCCAAAAATTACATTTTTACACATCTTCTTGACTGATACCTTCCCCCCATAAATGACTTAATTTTGTTTCGATGTTCAACCCAGTTATTGTGCAGCATTAAATGTAGTAAACCATTGCACGAAATTTTGAAGAGTTTGCAGAGGTAAAAGTCCATAGCGTATACTTTCCGTATGGTCGATTTTAGTTGCCACAATGTTGAGAATGAAATGTGGACAAGGTACCTAAATTTCATATAAAATTTACTGTATAACAATATCTCATTTATTTTAAGTACCACATAGGTGTCGTATGTAATATTGAGAAAAATTCCGTCTTTCGCGACTGTAATAAAAGTTTTATTTACACCGGGCGCGTTTGGCTTTATTTTAAAGCACTTCAGTCTGTCAAAGGAAGTGGGGGGAAGGTATCAGTCAAGAAGATGTGTAAAAATCTAATTTTTGGGCCAAATAGTTTTTGTGGACTCGAATGATAAGTGTGTCAAAGCAGGGGGAAACACCATGTGTCAGCACAGGCGAGCAGTGCAGTGACAAAATCGCGCACAGCGCGGAATGCGGGGAGCACGTCTCTGTAGCAGCGAAAGGGTTAATGCGGCCGTGGTGGCTTTACTTCATAAACTGCGCGCTCCCCCCTAAACGTAAGCTTGCGAACTATACTATACTATGGCGCTGTTTCTCTTGGCGCGTGCGTCGTGTGCAACTGGCAACGCAGCAATCTCCCGCGTCTGGGCGGGCATGCGCGAGCCGCCAAGATAAAAGAATTCAACTATAGTAAGCAACACACACGTGTGACATTTCACAGTTGTGCTGGTGTGTATGAATGCATTTTGAGACATTTAAGACACATTTCTGTCGAACGAATCAAAACTGAGACATTCGAACAAATCAAGTCCACGTAATTATAAAAGTAAAGGCATTCAGATTACTCAGAAACTGTCAACTGTCATGTAACGGTGACAAGGGAAATCGTGAAACGTTATGATAAAGCAAGAGATGACGACTGTAAATTATTTTCTACATGAAGATACTCTTATTGTGGGGTCTAAGCTAAGCATTAACACGAAGTCATTTCTTGCAGTAGCAAGGAAAACTAGCCACCCACTTTCCTGCCTACCATAGATATTAATATTGAATTTTGTGTGAGTGCGTGGGAGTCGTTTGTGTGCTTCTAGTGCTTTCTTGATGTTAGCTCCCTTATCTGTAACGAAAGTAACGCGTCTTAGTTTCGAGGACGTTATCTGCAACTCTGCCGTTTGTTCATATATTTCCGTAATGATATGTTCACCAGTCTTGGCAACATCAGGAAACCTCGCAGTTAAGAGTACACTGTTTTTTAGTTTCCATTTGTGGGTCGACTCATCAGTATAGCTGCACGTGACAGTCAGGTAATGGGTCTTACGATAACTGTCTGTCCACAGATCGCACGTCATTGAACACTGGTTTTTACCAATTGCGTCTTTCACTACTGGAATAAGTTTACTCCTGACTTGATCAGCCAATTCATTAATATGTCGTGCTACAGTCCTTGGGGAAGGTAGCACGTCTTGGGCGGTCATTTGTCCATATTTTGCTCCTGTATTTATCAGTTCTTGAGCTAAGCTTACGAATCCTTCACCACTTACCATATTAAATGGTCGGAGGTCTGTTGCACACATTAAAACACATTTGTCCCTCATAAATATGTTATCAGCAATGGCAGCTGCTGCGCTTGACGAGTGTCGATTATCCTCACATTTGTTGTTGTGGTCTTCAGTCCTGAGACTGGTTTGATGCAGCTCTCCATGCTACTCTATCCTGTGCAAGCTTCTTCATCTCCCAGTACCTACTGCAACCTACATCCTTCTGAATCTGCTTAGTGTATTCATCTCTTGGTCTCCCTCTACGATTTTTACCCTCCACGCTGCCCTCCAATGCTAAATTTGTGATCCCTTGATGCCTCAAAACATGTCCTACCAACCGATCCCTTCTTCTAGTCAAGTTGTGCCACAAACTTCTCTTCTCCCCAATCCTGTTCAATACCTCCTCATTAGTTACGTGATCTACCCATCTAATCTTCAGCATTCTTCTGTAGCACCACATTTCGAAAGCTTCTATTCTCTTCTTGTCCAAACTGGTTATCGTCCATGTTTCACTTCCATACATGGCTACACTCCATACAAATACTTACAGAAACGACTTCCTGACACTTAAATCTATACTAGATGTTAACAAATTTCTCTTCTTCAGCAACGATTTCCTTGCCATTGCCAGTCTACATTTTATATCCTCTCTACTTCGACCATCATCAGTTATTTTGCTCCCTAAATAGCAAAACTCCTTTACTACTTTAAGTGTCTCATTTCCTAATCTAATCCCCTCAGCATCACCCGATTTAATTTGACTACATTCCATTATCCTCGTTTTGCTTTTGTTGATGTTCATCTTATATCCTCCTTTCAAGACACTGTCCATTCCGTTCAACTGCTCTTCCAAGTCCTTTGCTGTCTCTGACAGAATTACAATGTCATCGGCGAACCTCAAAGTTTTTACTTCTTCTCCATGAATTTTAATACCTACTCCGAATTTTTCTTTTGTTTCCTTTACTGCTTGCTCAATATACAGATTGAATAACATCGGGGAGAGGCTACAACCCTGTCTCACTCCTTTCCCAACCACTGCTTCCCTTTCATGCCCCTCGACCCTTATAACTGCCATCTGGTTTCTGTACAAATTGTAAATAGCCTTTCGCTCCTTGTATTTTACCCCTGCCACCTTCAGAATTTGAAAGAGAGTATTCCAGTTAACGTTGTCAAAAGCTTTCTCTAAGTCTACAAATGCTAGAAACGTACGTTTGCCTTTTCTTAATCTTTCTTCTAAGATAAGTCGTAAGGTTAGTATTGCCTCACGTGTTCCAACATTTCTACGGAATCCAAACTGATCTTCCCCGAGGTCGGCTTCTACCAGTTTTTCCATTCGTCTGTAAAGAATTCGCATTAGTATTTTGCAGCTGTGACTTATTAAACTGATAGTTCGGTAATTTTCACATCTGTCCTCACATTTATGTCTGTTCATTCCAGTTGTGCTTCCTTTGTAAGCAAGCAATGCTCCACAGTTTCAATTTTGGCACTGAACGTAACCAACTGGAAGTCGTGTATCTCTTTCAACAACCACCCGAAACAGCCTTAATGAACACCTTCACATATGTTTCACGAATACAATTTTTCTTTTCGTTTACGGACACAAAAAACGTATCAATTCATTAAAAAGTGCTGCACAAACGAAGCTATTCGATTAATCAATTCTGTAATTATTTAGTAATAACTGAACGGATTATCTTAAATTTTTCCCAACAGGAACTGCCACTCCTTACTCCCACTTTATCAGAATGTACGTCCCATCAGCAAATTTCTTCAACACAACATCTTTTGTGATGGTAGTCATTGCAATGGTCCCGGTTCCGGAACCACTCGTGCTGAGTTTAGTCCCGTGACAGTTTACTGCCTACCGCTACGTTACGATAATACGAGTCTCTCGGTCAGCTCGAGCTCTCGCAGTCTCGGGCCGGCACCCGTCCTATTCGACAATCCTCGTCTCAGCTCGGTTTCGTACCGTGACGTCAGTCATCCCCACCTCAGCGCCTGTGCCAGCGATAATGAGCCGCGTACTCACAAGGGAACCTCCCCATCGCACCCCCCTCAGATTTTGTTATAAGTTGGCACAATGGATAGGCCTTGAAAATCTGAACACAGATCAATCGAGAAAACAGGAAGAAGTTGTGTGGAACTATGAAAAAAAATAAGCAAAATATACAAACTGAGTAGTCCATGTGCAAGATAAGTAACATTAAGGTGAACATCAGCTCAGAAGCGCCGTGGTCCCGTGGTTAGCGTGAGCAGCTGCGGAACGAGAGGTCCTTGGTTCAAATCTTCCCTCGAGTGAAACATTTACTTTATTTTAGCAAAGATAAGGTTTGTTGTCCGTTCGTTCATTGACGTCTCTGTTGACTGTAAGAAGTTTAGTGTCTGTGTTTTGCGACCGCACCGCAAAACCGTGCGAGTAGTAGACGAAAGGACGTGCCTCTCCAATGGGAACCGAAAACATTTGTTTGTAAATAAGGTCAACCAATTCCTCCACAGGAAAACACGTCTGATATATTCTATACGACACTGGTGACGGCATGTGCGTCACATGACAGGAATATGTTGTCGACCCACGTAACTTGTACACTTGGCGAATGGGTAAAATGATTCTTCTACCTTGCCCGATTTAGGTTTTCTTGTGGATGTGATAATCACTCCCAAAAAAGTGATGAAAACATAACAGTTTGTCACATAAACTGCAACAAATGAATGCAGCAGTTTCACAGTCGCACAGTTTTTCCTGTGTTCTGTCAAAACATGTTTTTAACGTTTTCAAATTTTACCGTGTGTAGAGCGTCAAATCCTGCATATGTCCAAGAAAATCTGAACATGTCTTGGAATTTTGGAGAGCGAAGTTGATTAGATGTGAGTGCGTGAATTTTGATAATTGTCTGAAAATAAAAAATTAAACTTTTCACTCGAGGGAAGACTTGAACCAAGGACCTCTCGTTCCGCAGCTGCTCACGCTAACCACGGGACCACGGCACTCCTCGGCAGACACTATCCTTAATGTTACCTATCTTCCGCATTGACTACTCAGTTTGTATAGTTTGCTTATTTTTTTCATAGTTCCACACAACTTCTTCCTGTTTCCTCGATTGATCTGTGTTCAATTTTTCAAGGCCTACGCATTGTGGCAACTTATAACTAAATCTGAGGGGGGGTGCGATGGGGAGGTTCCCTTGTCAGCGAGAAGCGAGCGAGACTGAGCAGTGTTTTGACGTGCTCTAGTGTGCGGACTCGTGACTCGTCCCTGCTGTCGTAGAGTCACTACCGTTAGCATTGTCTAGTTCCTCGTGCAAGTTTTCGTGAAACTGTGTGTAGTTGGTGCGATTTTGACTGACAAGTTATTTTAAATGTTGTCGGCGTACTGGCTCTGAGAAGTCGGTCGGTAGGCGTGAAGCAAGGAGGTATTGTCGGCGGGGCGTAGTTTGGCCGGGGCCCGCTGGCGGTCTCTATGCGGTGTCGGAGAGTGCGGCGCTGTTTCCATTGCTACTATGTCCGTGGCTCACCGACCGTGGACACGGAAGTTGAGTTATGATTTAACCTACCAGCAAGTCAAGACTGTTCACATTGTGTCGTTTGGAGTTCGTTGTCGGCTGTTGGGGTATTCCGACGAGCTCCAACGTGGTTATCAATTTGGAAAATTCTAGCCACCCTCCGGTGGAGTTTCACTGTATTTGGTTATTTGAAGTGAAGTTCACCACCCGAATCTTCTGCCTTGTGGCCGTTAACGTTCGGGTTACCTGCCCTGGGCGTCGACGTAAATTTCAGGCAGTGGGTGAAGTGAAAGTTATCTTGTCGGTGGTTCCGCTGACTGTCGGTCGGTAGGGTTGTCGTCGGATCGTGAATGGTTGGTCCGACTGCCTGTCTAACCTAAGCGAGCGTTAGTGTTTGGATTACAGGCCGGCCCTCGAACATCTGGGCGCCCTTGTGTGTACTGCCTGATTTTTTAAAAATTTGTTCTTGTTGTTGGTACTTGTATGGCTTCTAGCTGGTTTTGTGTTTTAAATTAGAATTTTTTTACTCTTAAGGCCTTCAGCATAGTTTAAAGTACTGTTTCACGTAACCGCATTGGCATTTTAAATTTTGTTTTGAGTTTTAAGTGTTCGGCCTTCAGCCGATTTGAATTTAACTTGTTTACTTCAACCTAACCAAAGGACTGTTTTAAGATAAAGCCTGTCTTTTTAAATTTCTGATTATGCTTGCGTTTTAAGTTATTGGCCTTCAGCCGTTTTTAAATTAAAGTTGCTTTCAGCCGGTAATTAAGTCCCAAAGATTAAAACTGTGTGTTTAAAAATTTTTTTGGGGGCTCTTGTAATATTTGATCAAATAATGAAGTTGTATGTTCCATTGTAGCTGACAACCCTTTGTTTTGGTCCCTTTCCACAATTTATTCTATCTGTCCTGTCCCGATACTTTTATAAAAAGGTAGTAGGTACACGAAGTCAGCGCGATTTGTGGCGGGACATGGTTGTTAATAGTGCGTGTTTGATGACCACCACGGAAAGCAGTGCATGTTGTGCAACGTAGTCACATGCTGACCAAATGGCTGGTAACGAGTTCCTGAGGTATGACGTTCCATTCCTTCAATAGTGTGGGTGACAACTGCTGGACGATCGCTGGTGCACAAAGACGGGCTGCGATCCATCTGCCCACCACGTCTCAAACGTGTTCGTTGGGATTTTAGGCGGGGGTACGGGCAGGCCAGTCTCGTTCCAAGAACTGCTCCACCCGCACTGTTCGACGCAGTCACGCATTGTAATTCACAAAAAAAGTAAGACCCGAATGCAGCTCTGAAAAGACGTACATGAGGAAGGAGTAGAAGGAGTACAGTATCACATGAACGCTGACCAATGAGTATACCGTGTTCAAACTTTAGATGTCGATACGCCCATCCTGCCCCACATCATTAGCACCTGGGCCAACAAAACGATCGACTTCGACAATGTTGTTGCGCCCAGCCTCTCACCATATGAGACTCACTACTCACACTGAATCTGCTCTCATCTGAGAACAGCACGTGACCCGACTGCTAGTTGGCACCATCGCAAACGGCGCCTCCAAGGTGCGGGTGTCAGTGGGACACAACCTGCTGGTCGCCGGGCAAAAATACCGCTCTCGCGTAGTTACCGTATCATTGTGGAGCGTCAAACTGCGTGCCTCGCAGTCATACTAAATGCGACTACTGTTCCACCCGCTGTTTGCCCTAGGCCTCTCCTTGACTGTTACTCAGTGTAGCGGCGGTCATCTCTTGCTGTAGTTCAGTCTGGTCGACCGCCCTGTAACGTACCAAATTTTTACGGAGTTGCCGTCTTGCGTTGAAAATGAAGCTTGCCGTGGAGCACGGAAGAGAGGAGGTTTTGATTCTCACGCTGGCACAGCTGACGCCGGCTACTGGGCCGGGCGAGTCTTGTACTTACTGCGTGCAGTATGTTACACAGGCTCTCTATGAATCTGAAGAAGTACTGTTAAATATTAATCGGGCTTTTTCATACTTTGTATACGGAATTCTATGGATAACACAACCATACTGAAAAGTTTCAAATCAATAACTTTGATACTTCCGGAGATATTAATTTTTACCTAAAATGCATAATAAGGAAGAGAAGGAAACGTAGTAGTTGAATATGGAACGGGGTAAGAAATGAAAGAGGAAGCCGCCTGGTAGAATTTTGCACAGAACATAACTTAATCATAGCTAACACTTGGTTCAAGAATCGTGAAAGAAGGCTGTATACGTGGAAGAGGCCTGGAGATACTGCAAGGTTAAGATAGATTATATAATAGTCGGACAGAGATTTAGGAACCAGGTTTTAAATTGTAAAACATTTCCAGGGGCAGATGTGGACTCCGATTGCAAAAGGGTGGGAATTTGAGGAGATGGAACCTGGATAAATTTAAAGAACCAGAGCTTGTAGAGAGTTTCAGAGAGAGCATTAGGGAACGATTGACAGGAATGGGGGTAAGAAATACAGAGGAAGAAGAATGGGTAGCTTTGAGGGATGAAATAGTGAAGGCAGCAGAGGATCAAGTAGGTAAGAAGATGAGGGCTAGCAGAAATCCTCGGGAAACAGAAGATATATTGAATTTAATTAATGAAGAGAGAAAATATAAAAATGCAGTAAATGAAGCAGGCAAAAAGGAATACAAAGTCTCAAAAATGAGATCGACAGGAAGTTCAAATGGTTCAAATGGCTCTGAACTCTATGGGACTTAACATCTGAGGTCATCAGTCCCCTAGAACTTAGAGCTACTTAAACCTAACTAACCTAAGGACATCACACACATCCATGCCCGAGGCAGGATTCGAACCTGCGACCGTAGAGGTCGCGCGGTTCCAGACTGAAGCGCCTAGAACCGCTCGGTTAGCCGGCCGCGGTGGTCTCGCGGTTCTAGGCGCGCAGTCCGGAACCGTGCGACTGCTACGGTCGCAGGTTCGAATCCTGCCTCGGGCATGGATGTGTGTGATGTCCTTAGGTTAGTTAGGTTTAAGTAGTTCTAAGTTCTAGGGGACTGATGACCACAGCAGTTGAGTCCCATAGTGCTCAGAGCCATTTGAACCATTTGAACCGCTCGGTTACTGTGGCCGACCAACAACAGTATCAATTGAAACTAAAACCAAGAGGATGGGTTCACATAATCTAATTTTCTGAAATTTTCTTTAATGGCATTGCTATAGATTTCTGACGTAATCAACAATACATTGGGAAATTATTATTCATTATGTTTTCGTTGCATGAGGTTTTGGAGAGACTGAGTGAATGGAGAACTTACGTAAACTGAGAATGTGATATTTTATGAAAACTGTGTAAATGTAAGTGTGACAAAGTTGTTGTGTAATAGCTGAATTTGTGATGCATGTCTGGGTGAGCTTTATTTTGTAAAGGGCAGCCAGAAGGGGCGTTGAGTATTAAATTTATTTGTAACTTATTTTGTGAAAAGGAATCGTATTTCGTTTTCGTTAAATTTTATTTAGTTTCGGAATTATGAAATTTCTAGTGTAAATTACGTGTGGTAATGTGATTGGATGACATTAGAAATTCCGCGAGTATAGAAGTGCCCGAGATGATCTGATTGCTTAACATATTAGCTAATAGGAATTCAGCATTTCCCGCTCGTTTGAGTAGCGTTTTATGCCTCAGACCTATGAGTCGAGATAGTCGCTCGGGAGCCGGCTTCTCGTAAACACTTATGTTAAATCGCGCTGATCAAATTTGTACCCAAATGAAGAAATCCGCTCGTTTGATCGTTTCTCGTGTAATTGATGAAAAGCGACTACAGTGTTGAGTATTTTGAGGAAGTTTGAGATTTATGAGTGATTTATTTTAGGAGAATTCGCGGGAGAACATTTTAAGTCGTACATAAACTCCTCGTGGCGTGTTTCGTGCAAATTACGCGACATTATAGGGTTAACACTTCTCTACTAGAAGACTTCAGAACGACTGACTATGTTAACTCACAAGTAGTCGTGACTCAGTGACTGTTTAGGACGTTTAAAATATCGGGTTGGATTATATATCTTCTGGCTGCTTTTGAGTGTGAACTTGTTACAGAGACAATTAGTAACATTGCGTAATCAGTTTCGTGATATTAAATACGGACTCAATAGTCATTTTCCTTACTTTAAAGACAATAAACAAACTAACAGGAAATTTTAGACTTTTTTTTGAAACGAGTCGTGCAAGAATCACAAACACTAGATAGTTTAACTAACTTTCAGCTACTGCCATGGCCTTTGCGTGGTAGTTATTTAGACGATTTTTCGCCAACGCTGCTTTTGTCGACTAAACCAGAATCTACCACCGCAGAGTGAAGTGGCAGACAACCTGAAGCCAACCAGGCAGGTGGACTGATTGTGTAAAGGACTGTGAGAGGACAACTCGCCCCGTCCCAACCTCCTCTCTTTCGGGCAGCAGTGCCTGAAGTTTTGAACGCTTCCCATACATGTGAAACAACCCTGTCAGCGACACCAGATTCTGGGATACACTTGTCACACTCTTTCTTCTTCCAGCTCCCCGTTAACTCCTCGCTGATTGACACACAGTGTCCTTTCCCGTTCCTACAACTGCAGCGTTTTGCGCGACCAGCCCCTTTTGGTGCTCTACTCACTCCGACCTCCGACGTGTGACGTCCAATGTTCGGTGCACACTGGGATACCTATAGCAACATGCTTCCGCATTTACGTTTATACAAGTAGTTAATATGTTACTTTATCTATCTTGTCCTTAATTTTTGCAGATCAGTATGTACAGGCTGTAAAAAAACCTGTTTAATATTTTGATAGTGTTAGTAAACACTAAAACAACAAAAAAGACCAATAAACGTGGGTCCGGAAACGCATATTTTCTGAGATCTGTACACTTGTTCTTGTCCAGTACACTGAGAGACGGTAGTATCACAACAGTAAAATCGACCAGAATAAAATTTTCACTTTGCAGCGCAGTGTGCGCTGACATGAAACTTCCTGGCAGATTTAAACTGTGTGCCGGACCGAGACTCGAAGTCGCTACCTTTGCCTTTCGCGGGCATGTACTCTATCATCTGAGCTGCCCAAGCACGACTCACGACCCGTCCTCACAGCCTTAATTCGGCCAGCACCTCGTCACCTACCTTTCTTTCTTCCTCGAGTGCTAGTTAATTGGTTGGTTTTTGGGGAAGGAGACCAGACAGCGTGGTCATCGGTCTCATCGGATTAGGGAAGGATGGGGAAGGAAGTCGGCCGTGCCCTTTCAGAGGAACCATCCCGGAATTTGCCTGAAGTGATTTAGGGAAATCACGGAAAACCTAAATCAGGATGGCCGGACGCGGGATTGAACCGTCGTCCTCCCGAATGCGAGTCCAGTGTCGAACCACTGCGCCACCTCGCTCGGTCAACCGAGTGCTAGTTCTGCGAGGGCCGCAGGAGAGCTTCTGTGAAACTTGGAAGGTAGGAGACGAGATACTGGGTTAATTAAAGCTGTGAAGACGCGTCCTAAGTCGTGCTTGGGTAGCTCAGATGGTAGAGCACTTGCCCGCGAAAGGAAAATGTCTCTAGTTCGAGTCCCAGGCTGGAAAAAAATCTGCCAGGAAGTTACATAAAAATAAACCTTTACACTTGGGTTCGGAAGCGCATTATTTCTGCGATCTTTACTCTTGTTCATAGGTGGAGTTAAAGCTGACGTTTATCCAAAACGTTTGTTAAAGGCTCAAAGTGACGTCCATCCATGCCGAGGCATGCCTCTGCGCTCCGGAGTAAAGAATCATGCACTATTTGAAATACATCCCGTTGTTGCAAGTGCTGTCAAGCATTGACGACGCGTTTCTATAGCGCTTGGAAATCGTTAGCTGGGGTGGTGTAGACAAATGTGTTTAAGTGTCTTGATAAGCGAAAATCTGGGGGACTGAGGTCTCGGAACGGGAAGCGAAAGGTGCGGAGCCATCGCAACCACTCCAGTCATATTAAAATGCCAGCGTCAGACTTCACGCACACTGCAGAGGAAAACTGCTAGTGTGCCATCTTGCGTAAGCCACATCTGTAGTCTCTGCTCACGTGGCACGTACTCCGAAAAGGTAAGCAATACGTTAACAAGAAACTGATGATAATGAGCCCCATTTAATCTTCGTGGCAGGTTGCACAGCCCAAGTACTTTATCACCAAGAATGCCTGCCCACTTGTTGATGGAGAAATGATGTTGATACCCTCTGTCTGCGGCTGCATAAGGGTTGACATCGGCCACATATGCTGATTATGAAAGTTCACAACGCCATATCCTGTGAATCCCGCCTAACTGGGGAATAAAATCTTCTACGAAACTCTGCACCACACTTCTCCTAGAGCCACTGACAGAACTCCAGTCTGCTATAGTGGTCTTCTGGCTTAGTGCCTCGACGTTCTGATGTAAGGAAATATTATTATTATAAAGCATCAGGTTGAGAAGGGGAAGCAACATATAGTTGCACGTCTTCCTTTCCCGTTTAGAAAGTGCCGCGTACCATTGTGGAACAGCGAGGCTTTGTGCGAGCGATGTGCGATTTGAGAAGTTAAGTTTGCCAAGAAATTCCCGGACGTCACTCGCACTGAAAATGTACCTCAGGGCCAGTTTAAAACTGAGTTTGAAGAATATTACAAGGGGGGGGGGATATAAGTAGCAGAATATCATATCCGCTCAAAAATGGTTCAAATGGCTCTGAGCACTATGGGACTTAACAGCTGTGATCATCAGTCCCCTAGAACTTAGAACTACTTAAACCTAACTAACCTAAGGACATCACACACATCCATGCCCGAGGCAGGATTCGAACCTCCGACCGCAGCAGTCGCGCGGTTCCGGACTGAGCGCCTAGAACCGCTAGACCACCGCGGCCGGCATCATATCTGCCATATCACTTGTGGTGTGGCAAGCTTCCATTGTTAACAAGTGGCTGAGACAAGAAAATGTACTGAACAACTCGTGTACAGGGCAGTACAGACATCACAATGACAGTAAACTCAACATTTAAGTCATTTTTGGCTATTTGCACTGTAAAGTACAGTACCTACAAGTACAGTACCTACAATACATCGCAAACAATACAACTGCTTGTAGACTAGCAAGTGCTCAGACCGATGTGTACACTAGAGTACAGCGGTACAGAGAGACGTGTGCAGACGTGAATCCCCGTTTGCGAATCACCGAGGTCGACTGCGGCCATACAGTATTTGTTTCGCCAGCGTTTACCTTGTCTTTCCAGAGGCCTTCAGCCACTGTCGACAAGTGTACAGCTCTCATAAAGTGTGCGCTTCCGGAACCAAGTTTACTGGAGTTTTTCCTTGTTTTGATGCTTATTACACTTTCGTTTAACACCCTGTACTCTCGTAGCGGTATGGTCAGTTCTCTCTCGACTCTGTTGCCCCACACCTTGGGATTTCAATGTTCGGGATTCACATCAGGAAACATCGGCTACAGTGGAGGTCAGACCTGGAGGTGCGTCCAGACAGCCTGATGGTTGCGGCGGCTGTTCTCGGTAAGCAGGAAACACGGGCTCGAGTTCCTTCTGCCCCAGATTTTCATATGTAACAACAGAGGCATAGCTGTTAGCAGTTTCCACACAAATCGTCTGATACTAAGCCGAAGAAAAGCTGCACGTCTAGTAATAGCTGCCTCGGGCGTCTTCGCTTGACATTGGGGCTCAGTTCGAAGCGGGACTCATCGCTGAAGACAATTCTGCTCCAGTCAATGAGATTTCAGGCCGAAAACGTGTCTGGAGACTCGCCCAGAGAGTGGTGAGGTGCCAGCTTAACCGGCGGTCGTCATACTGCTCGACAACCAGTAGTGACACTCTGAGATGTCATTTACTTTCATAACAGCACAAGATTTGTTGTGTACATAGTTCCACGTAGTCAGCGCGTACACAACTTTCCCACTAGAGCGCGCCCCGCTAAACACAACAGCGCAGGCGCAGCGCTCGTCCGTCTCCGCACTACGAGATGGCGCTGCCATAGAGACGGACCAAATTCTGCTTCCGCCGATCCGCATATTAATATGTAACGCAGCCAATGAGATAGCTGCTAATGTAGAACCTTTTCTCCTCGTGGCTCACACTCGCGCAGGTATTACAATGAGTGTTTAGACCTCTGATTAGTCAGTCTGCATTTGTGTGCAACAGTCTGTACGAGTTATACATTTGCCTGTACCAGTCTATAGTCAAGATTCAGTCTGCGCCCAATAAGATTACCATATTCCTGTACATAACCACGATGATAAATGTATAGACACTTTTGTCAAGTATCAGAGATATATGTGAGAATAAGATTAACGTGCCAGTACCAAAGGTACTTCTGATTGTCAATTGTAAATAGCATCCAGAACCAAGTTAAGTAATTTTATGCTTGTTATTTTAATAAATGTGTGTGAAAATTAATCAAGTTCTGTTTAAAGTTGGTCACTGTCAATCTGCTACTGTAAGCGTGCAAGTGGCATTTACATAGTCTGACCTAACGGCAGAAGATAAACACACCACGATAAGACCACGAGACATATGGCTGACACTCGCCTACTTCGTTAGAGCGACAAGTCAAATAATGTGATGGTGTGTGTACTGAATGTCTTACAGTACGCTCACCACAAGATTGGTTGTCATGCGCGGCACCCTTTCAGTACAGCAGTACGTTGACGACAGTCTACGTCCCGCTTTGTTGCCCTTCGTCTTGAGCCATTTGAGGCTTACATTCCGTCGAGATAATGTCCTCTCGCTAACGCCGAGATTTTTTATTGCTCGTCTTCGTGCTTGCCAAAAACTACCTGGGGCAGCAAGGCCGCCGATTCTTCCCCTTCCCCCCCCCCCCCCCCCCCAAATTGGGAACGTTCGGATTATTAGGAGTGGGCCCTCTGACCAGCTTGGGATTCTGACTATCAAATGCGCCAGTTAGGCATAATTTGAAAACGTATTTCTTAGGAGGACATCCAACAACTCTGTTACTCAGTGCCAAGTCAAACAACTACTTGCATGAGGACCAGAGGCTGACCAACGCGTTACTGACTTGCGCAATTTGTGAAGCTATTTCTCTCGCAATAATCATCCAGTTTTTTCTGAAATTATAATCATTTGTTCCTCTGTACATGTAAATCACACTGTAAAGAAACTGGTTCTTTACTTCTAAAAAAAAACCTTTTAAATAATAAAACATGACCTATACAGGGAATCTGACCGGCCCTGTTAGTCATGGACGAAAAAAAAATGGCATAGTCTTTGTCAGAACGTGCAGAATCTTATGTGGGGCCAACAAGAATTGAATTTTAATCTAAATATGGTATGCCAATTTTTATGGAATAAAAATAATTAGGTAAATCAGTACAATTATTATATGACGCGAAAAATCACTTTAACGGGGGCCAAATGAGCAATTAAAGACAATATAATTCCAGTAAACCTGCAAAATTGAGAAAAAAAGAAATTATTTTAGGGGCCTACATAGACATTGCGCATCTGATAGATGCCCACGAAATACGTAATTTTGTTTTTGAAGCTGACAGCCAATGAGGAAATAGGTGCAAAAATACTATTGGTCAGTTTTCAAGCAGTAATGGCGGACAGCATCAGCTGGTAATATACGTAATTTTATGGTAGCTAATTTTACTGCACAAAAAATAAAATATGTACACCCTCCAAAACAAGTTACACACGAACACTGAAATAAAATTATGATGAGCAGCAAAATGTCAGAGAAGAATTTTGAAAGAAAATTATTAATTGAACTTTAATTTGGCGGGTTTTCAACAATGTCAACAAGACGAAATAATGGAAAGATTATTTATTGGAACTAAACAAAATTGAACCTTGATATTGTGACAGTATTTTTGAAAATAGATAATTTAACTGCAATTGTCTTTAATTTTGAAATGAGAGAGAGCGTAATAATTTTCTTTTAATGTCTTAACTGTTGCTGCAGGCAGTGCGATGACGTCAGCGGTGGTCCGCGCGGACGATGTGTGAAGTTAATCCTGGTTCGTGGCGTGAAGATAATGATGGATCCTCCTGTTTCATTAATATTCCAGTTACGGCGGTGGTCCACGTCTCCGTTGTAGTCGAATCAGCTGGCAGCACTGGCGCGATTATAATAGTTCCAGTGTGTGCGTTGTCGTTACGCGCGCGACTTATTATTAAAAGTTTATTAATCACGCGGTGCGGGTAGGTCGGAATTATGCAATGTCTTTAGTATTTATGATATATATCCGGTTAATGCCAATACTTCCCACAGTTCTTTCACCGTGTTGCCACAGGAAAACAGTCACATGTGTTTATCACTATAACAGTCCGTTAAATATTAGTTCAATATACGTCGTCGTCTTTAAGACAGTTTGGATGATATAATAAATGTTTCTTGATCAAATCACAGCACTGTTCTTTTACTTAACATTTTGGTTTGTTCCACTTTCACGCAATTCTAACAGTTAGTGTCTCCACACGACAATGGTGTCTGGTTCAGGGCTAATTGTCACAAGTTCACACAGTATGTAAAATCGTCACCGCAAACACTCGATATACTTTTCAAGTTTTACTGTTCACTTAATAATGCACGATCTCCTGTTGACACAGCGGACGCACTGTAATTAATTGTTCCTCCGCGTATCACCGTCTTTCACGCCGAACTTTTCAACGTTTTTCCACCCGTGAACCGGCCACGATACCACAACAACTCGCACGCTCTCTATCGATAGTCGTTCGCTCTCTCTCTGACACAGTACTTCTCCTAGCCTAACCAAAGATTTACAAAGCATATAAAACTAGAACATTCATATCCGTAGAATATAAAATATAAAACAGTAGCAAAATGAATGAAGAAACAATGTGACGTATTAACAAATAAAGAATAGTTGAAATAAATGATACATACGTACTATGACAAGGTAATGCACAAAAGAAAAAAAAAATATTATCGACTTTCGGTGAAAGCAATATCTTTACAACACCTACCGATTTCTGTCCTATCTGCATAATTCCTTCGTTGTGCGTCTTTTTTTTAACTTACAGTGTCTTTATACCATGTGATCTGCTTTAGAAGTCACTACTGATATTTTAATCGGATACTATTGAGTTCTCTCTGTTTTTCATAGGCATTGTTTTGCATTTAGAAGCATTTAAATGGTGATGCCGCTTTGATACCGAGTCCACCTTTTGTCCAAGTCTTTCCATGTTTCCTTACGACGACCCAACAATAGTTTCATGCAGTCAACACCAAGTTCAGTGAATAAACTAGTAGTGCTGCTATTCCTATCCGATAAATCCTTTATTTATACTGAGAACGTTAAATGCGATTTTATGGTTCCTTGCAGCATGCCCTATGTTACTTTCCTTTCTGTTGCACAATCGCCGTATAACGTACTGGATTCTGTTACATGACGCTGAACTGGTGGGGTGTGTCCATAATCACTTACCCAAAGGAACAAGACAATATAGTTACTTGTATGTGTAAACGTAAGCTTCCATAGCCATTGTCACAGTCTATAAAATTCTTCTGAGTTTAAGGCCGCATTGTCAACTATAAAATTCCAACGTTTCGGCGACTATTGCAAGACGCCTTCCTCAGGGTGTACTGCCAACTGTTGAATGAGCACTAGACGTGGAAGTTGACCGTAAGCCTGACGGGAAGCTTGGACACAGAGTTTATAGAAAGCCCACCAACATGGACTGGTACCTGCATGCATCCTCTCACCACCATTCTACGCAAAAGAAATCAGCCCTGCAAATTTTAACTAAGACAGTCTACAAGATCAGCGATGAACACAATCTCAAAGCTGAACTACAGATCCTCAGGTCCATATTTGGAGCTAATGGCTACGACATGAGGATGATACATGAAACTTTGGCGCCAAAGGAGGAGGGCAATAGGGAAATGCAGAACGAAGCACGGAATACAGTCCTGCTACCATATGTATAAGGGGTTACTGAACATCTGGACAAAATTCTCCTCCGGCCAGGTATTAAGCCGATTTTTCACAGCTACAACAAAATAAAAGACCTTCTGGGCTCGACGAAAGATACAATTGACAAGTTTCATTCCGCCGGAGTTAATGAAATCGGGTGCGAATGTGGACTGGTGTATGTAGGTGAGACTGGGCATCCGGTAAGCACAAGGTTATCTGAACACAAGAGATACATCCGTCCCAAACAATACAACAAATCGGCGGTGGCAGAACACCAGGAACAGCGCAGGATGAAGATCGGATTTCGAGAGGCACGCATGCTGGCGAAACAGCCGTTTAGTTTGAGGAGGAAGGTTAAAGAGGCTACAGAAATAGCCAAGCGACCTGGCAACATGAATAGAGAATACGGGTACCGACTCTCAGCGTCTTGTCTGCCAGCAGTGACAGCTTTGCGGAAGGACAGCTCTCGCAGAGCAACAGGCGCGCTGTGAGCCATAGCTGCGGAGGATACATAGAGTGCTGGCGCGCACTAGTCGATTCTAGGCAGTTAATAATAATTAAAAAAACAAAAATATGGTTCAAATGGCTCTGAGCACTATGGGACTTAACATCTGAGGTCATCAGTCCCCTAGAACTTAGAACTACTTAAACCTAACTAACCTAAGGACATCACACACATCCATACCCGAGGAAGGATTCGAACCTGCGACCGTAGCGGTCGCGCGGTTCCAGACAGAAGCGCCTAGAACAGCTCGGCCACACCGGCCGGTAGTTAGTAAACAGTGCTAAGCTGCAGTCGCCGCTCAATTTCCTATTCGCCGATTTCTACCTGGGGCAAACAACAAAGGTAACCCCATTGGAAAACGCCTTCCAATGACAACACGCAATGCAGAGACCAATAAAAGAACACCTAATACCCTTCCTCCTCACCCTCATATCCAATGACAGCACTTCTCCATAGTATATAACTAACCGAACTACTGCTCACGCAGCAGTTAGCAGTACACTCTGAGGAAGGCGTCTTGCAATAGTCGCCGAAACGTCGGAATTTTATAGTTGACAATGCGGCCTCAAACCCAGAATAATTTTATTGATTAATAGTTACTTGTAGCTTTGGATGAGGAATGATCACTGGTATAATGAGCGACCAAAAAGTTTCGGGTTGAGGGCGTTACTGTAGCTTATAAGCAAAGTAGCACGCGACTCTGATGCGGGTATGTAAGCACCGACATATAGGAAAGGGATCAGGGTGGCTTTTGTGTCTTTTAGATGTTCGTATGGTAAATGCGGAAAGGTGACCTATGGATACGTTATTATCATGTGCATCGACCGAGCGAGGTGGCGCAGTGGTTAGACACTGGACTCGCATTCGGGAGGACGACGGTTCAATCCCGCGTCCGGCCATCCTGATTTAGGTTTTCCGTGATTTCCCTACATCGCTCCAGGCAAATGCCGGGATGGTTCCTTTCAAAGGGCACGGCCGACTTCCTTCCCCGTCCTTCCCTAATCCGATGAGACCGATGACCTCGCTGTTTGGTCTCCTTCCCCAAAACCAACCAACCAACCATGTGCATCGAAACAGAACCAGCATGCTGCTATTCTTTTCATGGCTGCCGAACGGCATTCTCTGGTAGACATCCATCGGAGAATCAAGAACGTGTATGGGACAGCATGTCTGCTGAAACAACAGTTCAGGAAAACTGCGACAGAGGCTGCTGCTACTTCATGATAACACACGTCCCAATGTCGCAAATATTGTAACGCAGAAGTTATGCCGACTCAAGTGGGAGGTTATCGAGAACACGCTCTATAGTACTGATCTCTCCCCGTGTGGCTATCATGCCTGCGGTCCCTTAAAAAGTCTTTGAAGGATGGGCGATTCTTGTGAACAAGAATGTGCAGCAGGCAGTTGCGGACTCCTTCACGCAGTAGGACACGATGTTTTACAAAACGGGTATCTTCAGTCTGATGCGTCGATGGGGTGACCGCCTCAATGCTCGCGGCGATTGTGCCTGACTGGCATACCGACTCTGGACTGTACAGTCGTCGAACTGAAACTTTTTGATCGCTGGTTATACTATCTACAAAATTTATTTTCTCTTAGTGCTTCTGTTGCACACTAAGCATTGACGCCACTGAAGCAATAAACAGCGGTTTCCCAGCGGAGGTTCGAGTCCTCCCTCGGGCATGGGTGTGTGTGTTTGTCCTTTGGATAATTTAGGTTAAGTCGTGTGTAAGCTTAGGGACTGATGACCTTTGCAGTTAAGTCCCATAAGATTTCACACACATTTGAACAAACAGCGGTTTTCACAGCAGAAAGGGTCTTCGATCCTTGTAGCAGATTGGATATCATCGCACTTAGCTTATGCTTCAGCTAATTAGGAGGGACTGAATGGAATTGGGGGGAGGGGGGGAGGTAAAAAATCGTAGAGGGAGACGAATACACTAACAAGGGGAGGCCGCCAATTGTGAAATTCAGATTCGATTCATACTGCGCATAATAAAAGCTCATGGCCAGAGGTGTAATGTGGCAAAGCACCAAGATGCACTTCTCAGCCGTTGTCGAGAAAATCGACAGTTAAAAGTAACCGTTGCGGAGAAATACTCTCTACGATGAAGGATTTACCTACAGCGTCGTGGCGCAGCGGTAAGCGCGCGGGTTCGTAATCCGAAGGTCGCCGGATCGAATCTCGCGCCATGCAGTTTTTTTTTATTATTAGTTTTTTGTGGTGGTGGTTGTGGTGGTGGTTAGTGTTTAACGTCCCGTCGACAATGAGGTCATTAGAGACGGAGCGCAAGCTCGGGTTAGGGAAGGGTTGGGAAGGAAATCGGCCGTGCCCTTTCAAAGGAACCATCCCGGCATTTGCCTGGAATGATTTAGGGAAATCACGGAAAACCTAAATCAGGATGGCTGGAGACGGGATTGAACCGTCGTCCTCCCGAATGCGAGTCCAGTGTGCTAACCACTGCGCCACCTCGCACGGTAGTTTTTTGTAATTCAAACATTAATGAATTGCTTATGCATGTTGGTGAAGGCGGATCGCTCTCCAATTGTACCGCCTCCATTTTTCCGTTTGTTTAACAGGGTGTACCAAAGCTCTCACGTCTGCACTGATTTTCGACGATGTTATAAGTTGCGCTAGGGACCGCATCTACATTCTTTCGAAGTTAGCAGGCAACTACGCTGTTACTCGGCGGCTCGTTTCGGCCCATTCAACATCTGTCCTTCAAGTGTAACGAGCGACTAACGGAGTTTATATTTCATACCTGCCACAGCAAATTTATGTTCGTGGGGTCTCTATTCTAATTCGGACGTTTGACTTACGCTATACGTATTCGTTTCGGAATATCGTTTCTACGTCTTCCGTTAACTACACGTGGTTAACATTATGAAGACAATTAATAACATTTGTGAAATACAACTTTGTTTGCGGAAAACATAATGATGTTCGAAGTCGCCAGTTTTTCCACGACAAACGACTTTCAACAACTTATTATATGCATAATTGTTGCAACTAATTGCCGGGAATTATATATATAATAAAAATTATATATATATATATATATATATATATATATATATATATATATATATATATATATATATATATAATAAAAAATTGCATGGCGCGAGATTCGATCCGGCGACCTTCGGTTTACGAACCCGAGCGCTTACCGCTGCGCCACGTCGCTGTAGAAAATTGGTCACCGTACAGAGTATTTCACCGCAACGGTTACTTTTAACTGTCGATTTTCTCGACAACGGCTGAGAAGTTCATCTTGGTGCTTTGCCACATTACACCTCTGTCCATGAGCTTTTATTATGCGCAGTATGAATCGAATCTGAATTTCACAATTGGCGGCCTCCCCTTGTAAGTAGATTCAGACGGATGTACATTGCAGTAGTTACTCGGAGATGAAGAGGCTTACACAGGACAGAGTAGCATAGAGAGCTGTATCAAATGGTTCAAATGGCTCTGAGCACTATGGGACTCAACTGCTGAGGTCATTAGTCCCCTAGAACTTAGAACTAGTTAAACCTAACTAACCTAAGGAAATCCCAAACATCCATGCCCGAGGCAGGATTCGAAGTGCGACCGTAGCGGTCTTGCGGTTCCAGACTGCAGCGCCTTTAACCGCATGGCCACTTCGGCCGGCAGAGCTGTATCAAACCAATCTTTGGACTGAAGACCCCAACAACAACATGCTTACCATCTGCTTTGTTTCATAAAAGTAAAGTTGTTGTTGATGTCTGGACGCACGTAATCACCCCATGTCCGCAGCTCGTGGTCGTGCGGTAGCGTTCTCGCTTCCCACGCCAGGGTTCCCGGGTTCGATTCCCTGCGGGGACAGGGATTTTCTGCTACGGTCGCAGGTTCGAATCCTGCCTCGGGCATGGATGTGTGTGATGTCCTTAGGTTAGTTAGGTTTAAGTAGTTCTAAGTTCTAGGGGACTGATGACCACAGATGTTAAGTCCCATAGTGCTCAGAGCCATTTTTGAACAGGGATTTTCTCTGCCTCGTGATGACTGGGTGTTGTGTGCTGTCCTTAGGTTAGTTAGGTTTAAGTAGTTCTAAGTTCCAGGGGACTGATGACCATAGATGTTAAGTTCCATAGTGTTCAGAGCCATTTGAACCATTTTTGAATCACCCCAGATCTTCAGATCTGTCGAGCCCCTGAGTGTAACAGTAAAGCACGTGCCTGGAAACTGTAAAGATACGGGATTGAATCACTGTCAAAGGATTTTTCGTCTATCAGTGATGTCGAGATTCTCCAGAAACAACGTGCGGTTCTTATTCCATGTTAAACTGTAGGTCTCCTTCACCTGGTTGGATAACTGGGATAGGTTAGGGACACTGATGTCGCCAACTGGAAGACTTTCATCAGGCGACTGAGCCACACGAAATTATCATTATTATTATGCTCCACATCTTATTTCAGGTAATTCAATCATATATTGCCTAAATATAGACTCCCACTAAGATACAGCTTTGGAAATGACTCTGTTTAATTTTTTATCTCCACTTAAGAGAACCAAGCTGTCTTTAAGGAATAGGCCCTATGTTCTGAAAGCAGGGATGCAGCGACCTGGCATATGCCAGGCGTCCACTCGTCAGGATGGGTGAGCGAAATGGTGCTGGAGAGGACTAATATAGACCGGACAGTGGCAGCGTCAGCAAGTGTTTTCTTCAAGCAGCAGCATACCGCCTGACGGCTGCCCGGCACGCGTGCCAGCGCAGCGGGTCGCAGCATGTGGTGGCGTGCGCCACCCTGTGCTGTGGGCGGCCGACCCCGCGGCGCAGTGTAGCCCGCGAGTCAGTGAAGCGGCTGCCGTGTCGTGCTGTGGCCTTAGCACAGGGCTCTGCTGCACAAACGCGTGCGTACTTGCGGTCCCCATGTTGTGTGCTTCGGTGCGAAAGCTCACACTAGGAGCGATTTTCAACATGAGAGGTTTGCTAACAACATACACTGATCATCCAGAACTTTATGGCCACCAACCTGCTCTATTATCGATATAAACGCGTCCAAGCGATAGCAACGACACCTGGTGAGGAACAACTGCTAGTCAGGTGCTCACATGGTTCACGTAGTTTCAGTGAGTGTCCTTTCTCAGTTTAGAATGGGGAAGGCGTGCGATCTATTTGAGTTTGACCAAGAGCAGATTGTGACGGACCGGAGGCTTGGCACCATTATTTCAGAAACTGCACGACTCGTTGAGTGTTCGAGGAGTGCTGTGGTGAGTGTCTTCAACAAGTGGCGAAACCAGGGTGAGACTACATGCAGACGTCGTGGTATTGGGAGGCCACACACGCCTCATTACAGATGTCGGACGCTGTAGGCTGGCCAGACTGGCAATACAGGATGGGTGCTGAACTATGGCGGAACTAACATCAGACCTTAATGCTGGGCAGAGTACAAGTGTGCCTGAACACACAGTGCACCAACACTCTTAGCGATGGGCTTCCAAAGCCTACGACCCATGCATGTGCCAATGTTAACACTATGACATCGGCAACTATGACTAAAATGTGTACATGACCATCGGCACTGGATGCTGGCACAGTGGCAGAGTGTTTCATGGTCTGATGAATCCCGATACCTTCTTCATCATGCCGATTGCGAGAGGGGAGGGGGAGAATCCATCGTCTTGCAGGGGACAGCTCCTTGACACCTCTACTGTTGGACGGAAACAAGCTGGCGGCGGCTCCATTATGCTCTGGGGGACATTCATGTGGGCGTCCGTGGGTCCAGCGGATCGTGTGCAAGACACCATGATGGGCAACGAGTATCGCACACTGGTTGCACACCACATACTCCTCTTCATGACAATCATGTCTCCCTATGGCAGTTGCATTTTTCAACAAGGTAACGCATCATGTCACAAGGCCAGGAGTGTGATGGAGTGGTTTGAGGAATACAATGGCGAGTTCCAGTTGATGTGCTGGTCCCCACAACTTGCGAGATATGAACCCGGTGGAACACGTCTGGGATGTGATTGAACGTGGCGTGAGAGCTCGTCGCTTCCCTCCCCAGAATTTACACGAATTAGGTGACTTGTGTGTGCAGATGTGGTGCCAACTCCATCCAGAGACCTACCAACGCCTCATTGCTTCCACGCTACGACGCGTCGCCGCTATTATCCGTGTCAAAGGTGGGCATACCGGTTATTTGTAGATGGTTTTAATGTTCTAGCCGATCAGTGTATTCACTTTATGTGTGTATACCTGAAAGTTCTTCGGATATTGCTTCAAAATTATGACAGAACGTTACATTCGAATGTGTCTGAGTTTTTATATAGTTATTGTAATATATATTATATATAAGTAAATATGTAATATATTAAGGGCAAAATGTCGAAAAGTTCTTAACCCGTTTACTTTAAATTTTTACATAATACTCTAATGAACATTTGGACAGATATTGGCTACAAATTTTTCTTATACAGTGTAATCTAAAATTTACCTTACAAACATCTAGCACTTGTAGAAGGGACTGAGTACGCAATATTTTGAATTGGAACCCAAGTCCTGGAACGTACCGTTTCCCTGCTACAGCCGTTTGAAAACATGTTTGCCTGTTAGGTGTGCAACATAGTAGGCATGGTGCGAGATGCTTATGTCGGATCGGCTGATGTCATTTCACGTGTGTCCTACTCCATGACTTGGTTCGAGCCTCATTCACATGTCTGTGAGTGTTAAAGCAACATGGCTGAGTACACCGACACGATTCTTCTGAATGGTCAAACTCACGGTAGCGCAAGAGCTGCTGTCACCTGTATCAAGATCGTTCTCCACAACGTCCGACTCCATCGCAAACCCTTTTCGCCACAGTTACACAGCGGCTTCGAGAAAGGGTACCTTCACCGTCAGCAGGCGTGACTGCGTGCTCCAAGGAGACGCCACATACCTTTATACAACCTAAAACTTCACCGCATATATTGAGGAAACGGAAAGTGTTATTGACGTGCGCTTTTCACAGAATGGCAGTCAGAGGCTCGTATTGCTATCCAATAAGCAGATCGTAATAATACTTAGAAGGTCTGTTTTTTGTGCAGACATACTTTTCTAAACGGAACAAGGGCTATTGATATTGACAGACTAAAAGTAGGATAAATTTAAATTTCAGTAGTGTTTGTAGCAGAGTTTAGTGGGAGTCGTTTGTGAGATACTGTGTAGTTCAGAGTTTCCACACCAAAACATGCTTGTGCCATTCAACCATCGCAGTTTCTAGGTACGATGTTGTTATATTCGTTTATCGTCTGATTGTGTGTTCCTTGAGTGCATTGCGACTTGGTCGTCAGTTAGTGCGTGACTGTCCAAGCAGTATCTCGTGAGTGGAAGATGGGATGTACCAATGTAGAAAAAGTGCTCAAGGTGTACGGAGAGCGTAAGAAGGATGCAGTTCGTTTTTGTGCGGTGTGTGAGGCAAGATATCCCAATAGAAGTCAGTCATCTCGACAATTATTTATCAACCTCTTCAACCAGTTACGTGAAAGTGGTAGTGTGACACCTAGACAACCTAACAGAAGCAAACAAGTGACGACAGAAGAGGGGAAATTAATGTTATCGCTGCTGTTGCAGTTCATCCACACGTTATCTCCCGCGGAGTAGCTCGACGAAGTGGCCGGCCGGTGTGGCCGTGCGGTTCTAGGCGCTTCAGTCTGGAACCGCGTGACCGCTACGGTCGCAGGTTCGAATCCTGCTTCGGGCATGGATCTGTGTGATGTCCTTAGGTTAGTTAGGTTTAAGTAGTTCTAAGTTGTAGGGGACTGATGACCTCAGACGTTAAGTCCCATAGTGCTCAGAGCCATTTGAAACCACGAAGTGGCATGAGTGAGGCAAGTGTCCTACCAATTCTCCATCGACATAGGTTCCATCTTTATTAAATCTTTCTCGATCAAGAGCTGTATGAAAACGATTATGAGAATCGTGTTAACTTCTGTACATGGGTATTAAGACAGCATACTCTAGAGGTTTCGTGTATCTTCTCTAGTAATGAAGCCACATTTACATCATAGCCAGGTAAACCGCGGAAATACGCACTACTGGTCTGTTGACAATCCCCGCTGAACATCAGCGTCTGTGCTGTGTAAATGTGTAGTGCGGTAGAGTGAACCATCAGCTCATAGCTTCGTTGTTCGTAGACTGAACATTGAATGCACACTAGTATCGCAACCTCCAGTTAGACCATCAAGCACAGATGCTGCAGACTAGGAGGAGCCTGTGGTACCAACATGATGGCTGTCCAACCCGTACTGCACGAAGTACTACAGGATGTCTTCAAGAATTTTTTCCAGATCGTTTGACTGGACGCAGAGGACCTGTACCTTGACCCGCCCGTTTCCCGGATTTGACGCCTGTAGACTTTCTTCCGTGGGGAAAGCTGAAAGACGCCATCTACAAAGGCATACTAACTGCACCCAATGACATGCAGCGACGTAATACTGCAGCCTGCTCGGACATTCCCGCTGAAATTTGCTAGCACGTGCGCAGCAGTCGTTCCATACCAGTTTGAAAGCGTGTATTGCCGCTGCCAGTGGTCATTTTGAATGGAACCGCTGATGGTCGAATCCACGTAAGTAATATATGCACTTGCGTTTTTCTGTAGTGTGTGCTATCTCAGGTATTGTAAAAGTGTCAGTGTGGCAACTTTTGAAACCACAGCGTCTCGTAAACTATTCGCACTCTAATCATGCAACAAACTCCACAGACATTTTAATTTACCCTATTTTTACTTTGTTAATGTCAATTGTAAAAGAGTGTATTTTTCACAAAATACACTTTCAAAGTGCTATTATTAGAATCTGTTTATTGGCTAATAATACGAGCTCCTGACTACCAATGCATTCTGCGAAAACCGCACATCAGTAGCACTTCCAATTTCCGCAATATCTGTGGTACTAATTTTAGATGACTAATAGTGAAACGTTATTAGTAAACAGGGAAGTTGTATTTGTGGCTTATTGGCTTATGATTAGAATACTGCTAAAGAGTCTCGGCATGCAATAACAGTGAACAAGGTTCAAGGTGTGAGAGAGAGGCGGAACGGGAGATAAACAGAGGGATGATAGGAAACGGAAAGGGGGAGACCGAGGGGGCCGGAGGTGGATGGGGTTGGGAGGAGAAGATGGGGGAAGAGGTGATGGGCAGAGAGAGGGGGTGAGAGAGGGGTGGGAGGAGATGCAGAGAGAGGAGGGAGGAGAATATGGACAGAGAATGGAGGAAGAAAGTAGTACATTTATGAATATTTTATAAGTCTGCATCTGAAGTTTGACAGGGGATTGTACATTTACTGTCGCACCTCGCAGCTTCACAAATAAGACATTATTCAGCAGCAAGTATTTAATACATCTTACCTTCCACAGGTCCAGGTGACACACCGTAATCTGATCTTGAAAATGATTAATAATTAACGACAGAAGGACCAGGATGAAAAACCAGAGTATGGCATTCCATAGTTACTTCACCAAACAATGCACATTTATTCCATGAACTTAATTTCCAGAGCGAGAACAACTCAGGGAGTTATCTAAAAACATTTACTTGAAGTATCCATTAACTGAATCACAAACAGATTCATTTAGAAGTGTAAACAATGGATCACTCTGGGAAGGTCCATACTTCAGGTGAAGTAGTTTCTCCGCTATGAATTCTCGATGGTCAATAAGACAGATTTCACCAGTTTTTTACACACGTTCTGTATTTCTCTGGACTTATATTCAAGTGACTAAAACGTATGATCATTATCAAGTATTTATGCATAGCCATAGCTTCCATCATCCGTCTCAGAAGAGAGCTATGCTGAATACTTTAGTACACAGAGCCAGGACTATTTCCGACAAGGACCACCTCGGTCCCGAGATTAACCATTTGACGACTGTTTTCAAGAGGAATGGTTATTCTGCCGGTGAAATTAAATCAGTATCGTCCAAGAAAGTAAGACACGATGCCGGCCACATACAAGAAGAGGACCAACACATAGCGCGGCTTCCCTTTTGCGGTGCTACAACGAGCAAGATAGCCAGAGTCCTGAAGAGGCAAGGAATAAAACCAGTTTTCCGACCACCTAGGAAAATTAAGGAAATGTTGAGACCAGTCAAAGATAGTCTCGGCTTAAGAGTGCCGGGAATTTATACTATTCCTTGCGAATGCGGCAAGAATTACGTGGGCCAGTCTGTAAGAACCGTTGCCGACCGCTGCATCGAGCACCAACGCCACCTGAAATACAGGTATTTGGAAAAATCAGCGGTGGCTGAACATAGCCTGCTTAGCAAGCATAAGATTTTATTTGAAGAAACCAGAGTAATAGCCCACGCATCGAATTACTGGGACTCTGTGATCCGGGAAGCAGTCGAAATTAGACTCAGCGATAATAACTTTAATAGAGACAACGGCTATGCACTTAGCAACACTTGGAAGAATGCACTGGATAAAGAAAAATCGCAGAGAAAAACTTCTCGCACTTTACCTCCTGATTCAAGGGATGGCGCTGCAAGCAATGCGGGATAGCAACTACATCTATGGAAGTAGAGGGCACCACTTCACTACACGCCATATCGCTGACGTATTCCAGCCAATCAGAAGCCGTCCTTTGCATATAAAAGTGGGAACCTCGCTAGTTCACGACAGTCAGTTTTAGCCCTGACGACGACCATGGAGGTAGTGGTCGAAAGCTTGGAGTTTTATCCTGAATTGACGCGGCATGTACACCGAGAGATTTTTACTCAAGAAATACGTCGCGAAAGACTTCGTAGCCATGTAAGTATTTATGGTGGCTCCTGTACAGTGTGTGACTCTTAATGCTGTTTTACCGCCCGGAAACTGTGCGCACAGTAGAAAGTTCTCAACCAAGCTTGAAACGTTTAGCTTCCATGCTAGAAAGTTGCTTCAACGAGAGATTTTTTTTTATTAATCCTGCATAACGTATTACCGACTGTGTCTTGGACAAATCAGTATTACACAATTTACATATTACGACTGCATAATAACGTATAAAGAAAATGCGTCCCAGCCCGCTTGTAAAAAAACTCTTAATATTCTTCTAAATTAGTCATATTCTTATGAGGCTGAAATAGTACGAGTTCCTTCTACTCCTCCTGCTAGCCACGGACTATAGTTTGCAAACCTGATAGTAGCACATTCTAGTAGCAAAATAGTTAACTAACAGCTTTCATAAGCACCTGAGAAATGTCGTGAGTGCAAGGTTCTTACTGGACGACCTCTTCCTAAAATGCTTACGAATTCGTGTGCCGCCGGCCATGGTGGCCAAGCGGTTAAAGGCGCTACAGTCTGGAACCGCGCGGCCGCTACGGTCGCAGGTTCGAATCCTGCCTCGGGCATGGATGTGTGTGATGTCCTTAGGTTAGTTAGGTTTAATTAGTTCTAAGTTCTAGGCGACTCATGACCGCAGAAGTTAAGTCTCATAGTGCACAGAGCCATTTGACCCATTTGACCAATTCGTCTGCCATAATCCTCTCACAATCACACTAGAATACAAAATGTTTTTCCGACAGATTCCTTCGTGCTGAAAAGTAATTGCTCCGAATGTTTTATGTGGAAACTCTTAAAGGTTTCGGAACTGTAGCGCGTAACATGGAGGTGTGTAACGTAATTATGGCGTTGCGTGAGAAATCTAGTTTCGAATTCGAAGAGTTCGTCCACCCGTGGAACACCCTCTCCTTCAGCATGACAATGCCGCTGTGACATCCACAACAATCCAGCGCCTTGGGTTCTCTGCCACCAACCACTCCCCATACAGTCCCGACTTGGTCCCCACCTGTCAGCTGTTTCCAAAACTTGAACAGCGTTTTAGGGGAATCTGATTTGACAGTGATGGAGCGGTACAAGCAGAGGTGTGGTTGTGGGTCCGTCGAGAAAGTCAAACATTCTACAGTGATGGTATCAACAAACTGGTCTCTCGTTGGGAGAAATGTTTTCGTCGAAGAGTGAGGAATAACTCTGTAGAGGTGAGGAATGAAGCTATAAAATGTCAGTAGCGCTTTCTTTATTGAAAAAAAAAGCTTTATGAGCTTTCACATAAAGAATACAGAGGCATTACTTTTCAGCACGCCTTCGTATACTTTAAAAAAGAAAAAAGTCACACCACGAAAGTATTATCGGAAAGGGACTGAAATCGGTAGATGTGAGTACACGCACAGAGTTACAAATGATTACAATTTCAGAAAAATTGGATGATTTATTCAAGAGAAAAAGCTTCACAGATTGAGCAAGTCAATAGCACAATGGGTCACCTCTGGCCCTTATGCAACAGTTATTCTACTTGGCACTGATTTACAGAGTTTTTGGATGTCCTATTAAGAAATATTGTGCCAAATCATGTCCAACTGGTGCGTTAGAACGTCAGAATATCGAGCTGGTTAGAAGGCCCTGCCCAGAATTCTCCAAACGTTCTCAGTGGCGGAGCGATCCGGCGACCTTGCTGGCCAAGGTAGGGTTTGGAAATCACGGAGGTGAGCAGTAGAAATTCTCGCCACGTGCGGGCGGGCATTATCTTGCTGAAATGTAAGCCCAGGATGGCTCGCCACGAAGGGCAACAAAACGGGACATAGAGTATCGTTCGACGTACGGCTGTGCTGTAAGGATGTCGCGGTTGACAACCAAAGGTGTCCTGCTAGGAAAGAAAATGGCACACAAGACCATCACTCCTGGTTGTAGGGCCGTATTGCGGCCGACCGTCAGGGTTTTACCCCACTGTTGCCGCAACATCTCCAGACACGTCTTCACATTGGAGCATGATGGGCAGGGCCCTTCATACATCTCGGTATTTTGACGATCTAACGTCCCAGTTGGGCAGAAGTTGGCACGATATCCGTCAAGAGGACATCCAATAAATATGTCAGTCAGTGCCATGCCGAATAACTGCTTGCACAAGGGCCAGAGATGGACCAACGCGTTAGCGACTTGCCCTATGTCAAAAATGGTTCAAATGGCTCTGAGCACTATGGGACTTAACTTCTGTGGTCATCAGTCCCCTAGAACTTAGAACTACTTAAACCTAACTAACCTAAGGGCATCACACACACCCATGCCCGAGGCAGGATTCGAACCTGCGACCGTAGCGGTCGCCCTGTTCCAGACTGTAGCGCCTTGAACCGCTCGGCCACCCCGGCCGGCACTTGTGATCATTTATTAGTTTTCAGCTGTTAAGAAATATGTACTGCATTATATGTACTGCTTCTGAAGCGACTGATAATAGTTTAGCAGAAGGCCAATTGCATGTACGAGCAAAGGCATTGGCCCCAGGATTGAGTATTGTGGGTGGCTACTAACGATTCCGCTTCTCCCGCGCCTGCAGTTTGTTTGGTCGCCGCCACGGTGTGCCATGGGCACCGGCGCCAGCCGAGGCGAGGGTGGCGGTGGCGGCGTCTCCAGCGGCGGCGACCTGCGCCTGCCTGGAGTCCAGCTGCGCTTCTCCAGGCCACAGCTGCGCGCCGCCGGGTGCCTGCTGGAGGACATGCGCCGCCAGGACCCAGCGCACGGTGAGTGGCCAGCGCTGTTCATCTCCAGCCCCAGCAGGTGGGGAGCTCGTAGCAGCAGATGCCGGTCGCCAGGTATGGTCCTCACCGTCAGAGGTGACCAGCCCGTCAGCAGGGTTCGAGTGGTAGACTGAGGAGAGGCGGCGAACTGCCTAACGTTTCTTTAGCAACTGTTAGAGACCACCACCCAATAACGTAAATACACTGACGGAAAAAATCGCAACAACAAAAAATAATTAGAGCGATGAAATTTCGAGAAAACATTTGTATAGGTGAAATGTATGATTAATATTGCAAGTTCACAGGTTAATGTAAGCGCGAGATGAGCCACTGCAAAAGTGAAATTAGTAGACAGGAGTATAAATTTGCAGTAAGGGTGTGTGGGATAACCACGGTAGTGCTCATTATACACTACAGAATGTGTAAGTACATATACGAAACACACAATAGTTAAACGTTGTTAGCAAACAAGAAAGTCTTATTTATGGCTTCTCGGTTTATAATCAGAATACTACTATGGAATCCGAATTTGTGATAATAAACAAGGCTCAAGGACAGACAGAAGAGGAACAGAAGATGGACAGAGGGGTGAGGGGAAATGGACATAGAAAATGGGAAAGAGGAGAGGGACAGAGAGAGGTGGCAGGAGGAGATGGAGAGATACGGAGAGGGAGAAGATGGACAGAGAAGGGGGAGGAAGTGATGGACTAAGAGAGGGGCAGACAGAGGGGGTATGAGGAGATGGAGAGAGAAGGAAGAGAGGAGTTGGAGAGAGAAGGGAGAAAGAAAAGGTGCTCAGAGAAAGGGGGAGGGGTTCATGGACAGAGAGATGGAGAGAGAGAGGAGACAGGAGTATAAGCAGAGAGAGAGAGAGAGAGAGAGAGAGAGAGAGAGAGAGAGAGGGAGGGGGGGTGAGAAGAAGATAGAGAGAGGGGGAGTAGATGATGGCCAGAGAGAGGGGAAGGAGAAGGAAATGGACAGATGAAGAAGTACGAGGTGATGGACAGAGACTGGGGAGAGTAGGAGATCAGGACGTACAACCAGTTCCCATACATATTACAATCGTGTGCTCTCTCTTTTCTTTCTTTTTTATTGAAGCAGATTGAGTGACAGCAGAGCGTTTCTGTGTACAGATACTATAGCGTAAAAAATATTCAGCTGCCATTTGATCATACACTGCACTCATCAAAAGCAAAAATGTAAGTCGTAGTCGATTTTTAATAAGTAAATAAAGGAGCAGTCTTGTGGGAGGAACTACTGTAGAGATTTGTCCTGGAATTCCCGGGACAACAAAACTCGTACTGTTATCGTCAATTGTAGGCTTAAACTTACTTGTACGCTTTTAAAATTTTTGAGAGAAATAGCTAGCCTCGTTTAAAATAAACTTTCTCTAATTTTATTGTATAATTACCTGAGAAATACGTTATATTTTGGAATTTTCGGAAGCTTACAAAACTATATTTTCGTAAATTACAGGTACGAGTGTTTTGGATACGTAACTTATTTCGTAGTATATAAACGTTTGTTGCTCACATTTACTACCAATTAATACATCACCCCTGAATTTCATTGTATATTAAAGCAAATAAACTTAAGTTTTTAAGAATTTTCAAAAGCTACATTGTCCTGTGCAGATTTCTTCGAGTAAACTGTAGTAAATCGGTGTTTGTGATCTACATTTATCGTAAATTAACTCTGTTTTCAGGTTTGCTAAGAAATGTAATTAAGCTCAAAAAGTTTTACGAAACAAGTAATAAATTTTTACTGCCGGTTTTTGAGTTGCGTTAATGGGAATCTCGTTTGCATATTTCCTTCAATTCTTGTAGGGAATTAGCAGATTTTTAGCTCAACAAATAAAAAGCTAATCAGTGTGCTTGATTTAAAATTATTTGTTCAGTGTCGTGTAATAGACTGCACCAGCCAAAACGCAGCCCACTGTGAATGCTTCGTCTGCGGCTCATGGTCCAGCGGCTGGCGTTGCTGCCTCTGGATCACGGGGTCCTAGGTTCGATTTCCGGTCGGGCCGGGGATTTTCTCCGTCTGGGGACTGGGTGTTTGTGTTGTCATCATTGCCGGCCACTGTGGTCTAGCGGTTCTAGGCGCTCAGTCCGGAACCGCGTGACTGCTACGGTCGCAGGTTCGAATCCTACCTCGGGCATGGATGTGTGTGATGTCCTTAGGTTAGTTAGGTTTAAGTAGTTCTAAGTTCTAGGGGACTGATGACCACAGATGTTAAGTCCCATAGTGCTCTGAGCCATTTTTTTGTTGTCATCATTTCATCATCATTCTGGAATTGTGGTGAGACTGGACAGTGAAAAGATTGGGAATTGGTACAGGAGCTGATAACCACGCAGTTGAACACCCCACAATCCACATATCAGCATCATCATTTGCGAATGTTGTTACCGAACGCGGAATGAGTTCCTTGGCGTTCGTAAGCAGCTGAGAAACGCCCTGGTTACTGTCAACAGACTGGCAGCTGCTGAAAATTGGCATTTTGGAAGAGCTCCTGAGAGTCGTGTACCTGTGATACCAGTATCAGAAATCCCTCAAGTACTATCCCCTCTTGTGGATCCTGTCTCCTCTGCAGAAGTACAGCATCTATCGTTACTTGTTTACTTCGCTGCTTTGGCATGCCAATGGTAGACTTAGGCGTCCTGTAAGGGTTGGATGGGGATCACGGTGGATTCATGGTGTTACATCAATCCCACTAACAAACAAGTTTGAAGTGCTCTCTTTCATAGACACTGAAACACAGCAGTGGGACCTACTTCACCTGTTTTGGAGAAACCTGTTTTGTCCAATGTCAAGAGGTGTGCAAACGCAAAAGGGCAGGGGTCTTCTAGTCGTTAGCAGTTCAAACGTATGACGAATGATGGTCCCCTTAGGGAAAAGGCAACAAGGGGCAGGAAAGCAGGTGCACTCAGTGTGTATGCCTGGGGGCTTAATCCAGCATGTTGAAAAGGCTATTCTAGCAGCCATTATGGGAGCTGGGTGCAACTACAGGTTGTGACGCACGTTAGAACAAATGATGCCTGTTGTCTGGGCTCTGACGTCATACTTGGGTCATTCCAGCGACTGACACAGGAGGTTCAAAAGGCTAGCCTAGGGAATGGCGCTGCAACGAACCTAACAATTTGCAGCATCGTCCCCAGAGCTGACCATGGGGCTTTGGTTCTCAGTCGAGTGGAAGGACTGAACCAGAGACTTCAAAGGTTCTGTAACAACCTAGGCTGCGACTTCGTGGATTGGAGCCACAGGGTTGAGAACTGTAGGGTGCCCTAAATGGGGAAGTGTGCACTGCACATCAGATGCTGCTACACAGGTAGCTGAGTGTGTGTGTGTATGAGGGGTTCTCACAAGATTTTTTTTTCTTGGATTAGGCGACTCTCCATCCAGTACAGATAGAGACAGATGTACGAAACCCAGAAGTAGCAGTGAAATATCTGATGTGTCAGCACAGCATGGAATTCAACCTTTACACAACGTCACAAGCTCAGCACACTATGCTGTGGGGTGGTAGGCCTGGACCAAGTGACACATCAGGCAATCACCATCGACAGTTGCACTGAACATTTATTTGGCACATTTAAACAAGACAAATAACAAATAAAACCATCAACACATTTTTAAGATTACCATTTAGGTGAGAGCAAGTTACTTCAAAATTTAAACTTATGGCCTATTACACATTTAGTGAAATGAGTTAAAAATTATTTACTCAAAAACTATGATCAACCTGAATAACAAATTACTAAAATTTAACGAGGAAATATAGACTTTCGTTACTGCAGTGACTGGTATTACCAATAGTAATTCAGAGTACAGGCTACAACAGATACCATAGCACACAACCACGTTAAATGGCAGGCAACCTGCAATGTAGGATACAAAATGTAAAATTTCATGTGACCAAGCAACCTCGTGGGATTCAACAAACTACGTCCAGAAGCCGACGACAGTCCACTCAGATGTTTACACTACAGGCTCGGCATGGACCCCCAAACGGGAGCAGCAACGGTCACGAATAGGCACGAAAAATCCCAGAACTAGTGGGTATCTACGACAGACCGACATCTGGCTTAAGTAACTAGAAACACAATAATTCATCAAAGCACATCATCTATAGAATTAATACGCCTATTAATGAACATGAACTAAACAGTTCAATCTACACTCCTGGAAATGGAAAAAAGAACACTTTGACACCGGTGTGTCAGACCCACCATACTTGCTCCGGACACTGCGAGAGGGCTGTACAAGCAATGATCACACGCACAGCACAGCGGACACACCAGGAACCGCGGTGTTGGCCGTCGAATGGCGCTAGCTACGCAGCGTTTGTGCACCGCCGCCGTCAGTGTCAGCCAGTTTGCCGTGGCATACGGAGCTCCATCGCAGTCTTTAACACTGGTAGCATGCCGCGACAGCGTGGACGTGAACCGTATGTGCAGTTGACGGACTTTGAGCGAGGGCGTATAGTGGGCATGCGGGAGGCCGGGTGGACGTACCGCCGAATTGCTCAACACGTGGGGCGTGAGGTCTCCACAGTACATCGATGTTGTCGCCAGTGGTCGGCGGAAGGTGCACGTGCCCGTCGACCTGGGACCGGACCGCAGCAACGCACGGATGCACGCCAAGACCGTAGGATCCTACGCAGTGCCGTAGGGGACCGCACCGCCACTTCCCAGCAAATTAGGGACACTGTTGCTCCTGGGGTATCGGCGAGGACCATTCGCAACCGTCTCCCTGAAGCTGGGCTACGGTCCCGCACACCGTTAGGCCGTCTTCCGCTCACGCCCCAACATCGTGCAGCCCGCCTCCAGTGGTGTCGCGACAGGCGTGAATGGAGGGACGAATGGAGACGCGTCGTCTTCAGCGATGAGAGTCGCTTCTGCCTTGGTGCCAATGATGGTCGTATGCGTGTTTGGCGCCGTGCAGGTGAGCGCCACAATCAGGACTGCATACGACCGAGGCACACAGGGCCAACACCCGGCATCATGGTGTGGGGAGCGATCTCCTACACTGGCCGTACACCACTGGTGATCGTCGAGGGGACACTGAATAGTGCACGGTACATCCAAACCGTCATCGAACCCATCGTTCTACCATTACTAGACCGGCAAGGGAACTTGCTGTTCCAACAGGACAATGCACGTCCGCATGTATCCCGTGCCACCCAACGTGCTCTAGAAGGTGTAAGTCAACTACCCTGGCCAGCAAGATCTCCGGATCTGTCCCCCATTGAGCATGTTTGGGACTGGATGAAGCGTCGTCTCACGCGGTCTGCACGTCCAGCACGAACGCTGGTCCAACTGAGGCGCCAGGTGGAAATGGCATGGCAATCCGTTCCACAGGACTACATCCAGCATCTCTACGATCGTCTCCATGGGAGAATAGCAGCCTGCATTGCTGCGAAAGGTGGATATACACTGTACTAATGCCGACATTGTGCATGCTCTGTTGCTTGTGTCTATGTGCCTGTGGTTCTGTCAGTGTGATCATGTGATGTATCTGACCCCAGGAATGTGTCAATAAAGTTTCCCCTTCCTGGGACAATGAATTCACGGTGTTCTTATTTCAATTTCCAGGAGTGTATTATCTTATGTGTGTAAGGGCAATTATACATTAAGCCGCAAGTGAACTAGATACAAGGCCAGCCGGCACGCGCGGGCGAAGGGGGTCAAAAATAGACAACAGCATAAGCAGGACGCAACCAAGGACCCCGCACCCGCTACGAAGACAAACAGCGGAAGTCCCGATAAAACGAAATCAAATGCTAGTAACTAGCGTGCAGGCTAACGGTATATCGAGACCCCCCCCCCCCCCACCCCGCCGCAAAACCCAAGGCGACTTACAGCAAATAGCAACACTGAAATTTGTGATTAAATCAGGATAATTATCATAGCCACATACTATCATTGAAGGAATTCTTGTACTTCCATTAATAGAATCTGGTTCAAACTATTTAAACACGCAGTAACACCTGGCCTCTCAGTAACTGGTAAGAATTTATGAAACCACTCATTTAGCATTAGACACGTGTGTCTCAGACACACTATCACTTCATGCAGAAATGCAATAGTTATGTTATTGCAATTCGTAGCAAATATATCAAGGAAAAATTTTACCCATGTATATCTAAACTGTTTTCAATGGCGGTTAACACTGGCAGTATCAATCTACAAACAGAATGTATCAGCACTCCAGGCCCTAGTAAATGTTAATCATCACATCACATACAGCTCTCACTAGAACCTAGCGTGCTAAGCAAGTTAAAATTAACACATTCGAGGACAGACTTAGTAGGAGTAACAACGGCCGGCCAAGAAAATGGAAACACCACTGAATCCAGTAATCGATTCCGGCCACAATTTACAGCACAAGCAAGGCACTTACCCTCATGCTTGTTCGACGAAGCTAGCTGCGGCAGATTACGGTGCCAGGAGACATGCAGGAAGCGAAATACACCAACGTCTTCCCAGTAACGTGACTGCTTCCACGCCGGCGATATTTGCTACTGCGCTGTCACCCGGGTAAACAGACCCTTTTAGATGTGCTCTTCCTGCTGCCTCGCACGGCGCCTGTACTGTCCACCCGACTTCCCAAACGACATTACTGCTAGGCGTCCCAAAGCAAAAATTCTCGCTATTTGCTAGAGCTTACACCTCGCACCCCGATCGGCCCTGTAGGTGGCGCCACCGCGTGCTCTGTACACACCACCAGAGAGATGACACATACCGGCGGCGGGAATATCGCTGATCGAGCTACACGGCTCAATATCGAAAGAAATGCTTCCCACAGGTGAGAGCATTAAAGTCCTAATGGTTAACTGCCGAAGCATTTGCAGCAAAGTGCCAGAGTTTGAAGCACTCCTGGAAATCAGAGAAGCTCACACAATACTAGGTACAGAAAGCTGGTTGAAACCTGAAATTGATAGCAGTGAAGTTTTTTTGGGAAAATTCAAGTGCATATCGACAGGCAAATGGGAAATGGAAGTGGTGTATGTGTCGCAGTAGACAATAAACTCAAATCCACCGAGATACAAATTGAAGCTGAATGTGACACTGTTTGGGGAAGCAATAGTATCGGTGATAGGTATAAAACGATAATTGAATACTTCTATCACCGAACTCATCTCGTGATGTAAACCAAAACTTTAGAGAAAACCTTAGTTCTCTTGGACGTAAGTTCCCCAGTCATACTGTAATAATACGTGGAGACTTTAATCATCCCCAACAATCAATTGGGAAAGTTACTGTTTAGTTAGTGATAAGACTGATAAGACATCTTGTTAAATATTAACAAATGCCTTCACTGAAAACTAGCCGAACAGATAGTTTGGAACCCCATTTATTATGGAAATGTACTGGGTCTAATGCCAACAAAGAGACCTAATCTATTTGAAGACGTCCACATCGAAACTGATATCAGTTACTATGACGAAGTTGTGCCAACAATGATTACCAAGGTACAAAAGACAACTAAAACAAGCAGAACGGTATATACCGGGTGATCAAAAAGTCAGTATATATTTGAAAACTGAATAAATCACGGAATAATGTATATAGAGAGGTACAAATTGACAAACATGCTTGGAATGACATGGGGTTTTATTAGAACCAAAAAAATACAAAAGTTCAAAAAATGTCCGACAGATGGCGCTTCATCTGATCAGAATAGCAATAATTAGCATAACAAAGTAAGACAAAGCAAAGATGATGTTCTTTACAGGAAATGCTCAATATGTCCACCATCATTCCTCAACAATAGCTTAGTCGAGGAATAATGTTGTGAACAGCACTGTAAAGCATGTCCAGAGTTATGGTGAGGCATTGGCGTCGGATGTTGTCTTTCAGCATCCCTAGAGATGTCGGTCGATCACGATACACTTTACGTAACCCCAAAGCCAATAATCGCATGGACTGAGGTCTGGGGACCTGGGAGGCCAAGCATGACGAAAGTGTCGGCTGAGCACACGATCATCACCAAACGACGCGTGCAAGAGATATTTCACGCGTCTAACAATACGGGGTGGAGCACCATCCTGCATAAACATCTTACGTTCCAGCAGGTGTTTATCAGCCAAGCTGGGGATGATGCGATTCTGTAACATATCGGCGTACCTCTCACCCGTCACGGTAGCAGTTACAGAACCAGAATCACGCAATTCCTCGAAGAAAAAAGGTCCGATAACGTTAGATGTGGAAAATGGAAAATCCAACCCATACCGTGACTTTCTCGTCGTGCAATGGAGTTTCCACGGCAGTTCCAGGATTTTCGGTAGCCCAAATTCTGCAGTTGTGGCCGTTGACAGACCCTCGGAGCGTGAAATGAGATTCGTCGGTCCACAACACATTATTCAACAAATCGTCATCTTCCGCCATCTTTTGAAACGCCCACACCGCAAATGCCCTCCGCTTCACTAAATCGCTAGGTAACAGTTCATGATGCCGATGGATTTTGTACGGATACCATCGGAGGGTACGCCTAAATGCTAACCAAACAGTAGTGTATGGAATGCCGGTGCGACATGCGACTGCACGAGCGCTGGCTTCCCCGTGCCTAGGCGAACCCGCTACAGTCTCCATTTCTTCCTGAACTGTCTCAGAACCATTACGCCTTGTGCTCGGTCGGCCACTACGGGGTCTATCGTCTAAAACAACCCGTGGCTTCGAACTTTGAAATCATTCTCGCCACAGCTGCATTTGTCAACGGACCTTTACCCGTTCGAATCCTCTTCCTATGGCGATAGGATCGTAACGCTGAACTAGCACATTCCTCATTCTGATACTACAGCTTCACTAAAAGCGCCTTTTCAGGTAACGTCAACATGCTGCGGCTGCAGGCGCATCTGATTCTCTATCTCATTACAGCTCCATTTATACATGATTTTCATGCGCAGTCACTGACGTTTTGCTGTCCAGCGCTATCTGCATCTGTCGGACATTTTGTGAACTTTGCTTTTTTTTTGGTTCTAATAAAACGCCATGTCATTCGAAGCATGAGTGTCAATTTTTACCTCTCTATCTACATTATTCCGTGGTTTATTAAGTTTTCAAATTTATACTGACTTTTTGATCACCCGGTATGTTCAGCAAAGTCGATGAAAAATCAGTATGCCATATCTCAATGAGGAACTTACTTTCAGCACAGAGCAGGTAATGTGAAGGAACTCTGGCTCAAGTTTAAAAGAATAGTTTTCCATGACCTGGATAGATATGTACCCAGTAGAACACAGTTGCTTCCTTCAGTTGTGCTTAATCCGCTAAAAGGCTTCCTACAGATATGTAAACAAATATAGTTCGGCACCTTCAACATCATGAAACTATTTGTCATACTACAGTGGACCTACACTAGTTACATAATAAAAGGACAGAAATTTAGATATTGCCCTGCTCTATTATACAGAAACATAGGATAGAGGAAGTACAGGAAATGGGGAGATAAGAGGAGGAGGGGGGAAAAGCACAGGTGAAGTGCATCTACTAATGATTACTGTGATCAGTTTAGTAAAACTGGTATTTTAAAAACACAGACAAGATGACAAATAATTGAAGTTATAAAACTTTAAAAAAGTAAAAAAAGAAACAAAAACTGTTCCTGTAAGTAACATAAAAAATAAAAACATATGTACACATCAGTGACGGCTGTATCTTCAAATTATGAAAAAAATATTTAGGTTTTTTATGCCTAATTTAACATTCAAAATAAATTACCTACAAATGTATTTTGTTGAACCAAGTGCTCATATTAAATCACTTAAATGTGTATAACTAAATGATTGGCAGGATAATGTTGATGTTGCTTTTTATAAGAACATACGTAATTACGGCGAGTTTGCAGGACCTATATGGTCAATCTTAAATTAGCCTACTTTATTTACCTTTATCTGTGGAACCAATGAAGAAAATTTTTAAAGTATCTTATCCATGTAATTTATGTCTACTGAACTATAACTAAGAGATGAGGTACAAAAGAAGGATTTATGCTATTTTTTATTACAAATAATTGGACATATTATGCCCTAGATGTATATCTATTCAAATTATTTCTATGGTTTTGCCTCAGCAGGTGCAGTATGTTATAATGAAATATGTGCCCAAGTTTCATATAGCTATCACGAGTAGTTTTTGATATAAAGGAACATAAAGCATAAAAAATGTCATTTTGAGAAAATCACATTTGAAGTTGAAAATGATAAAAATTGACTTGTAGTTTTAAATTAAGTCTCAAAAACACCTAGCAGCACAGTCAGCGTCATCATCTTTGCCAGCTTTCTTCTCTAAAAGCTTCTTTCTTCTGACCGACCTTGCGTCTTTGGTGGTGAATTCAGCTGCACGCTGAGCCCCGGCGAGTCTCAACTTGTCCAATAACTTCAAGCAGACTACAGTATGGTAATCTGGAGTGATGTTAAGATGTTTTACAGCTCTTATTCTTCCTATGTTTCCATCATTAAAATTTAATACAGCATTACTAACTCCCCATTTTAGTGCATTGAGCCCTACAAAAAGATTTTCGGGAACTCGTCTCCAGATAATGTTATTGAATGATTCGTTAGGATTCTGTGTTCACCCGTGTAGACACTTTCGGAGAAAATCTGGGTGAGCGAGGTCCCTATAAATTGGTTTGATTGCTTCCATAACAGCTTCAGGAATAAAGTTCTTGTGTTCAGAAGACACTCCTGAAACTTCAGCCTTCCGGAATTTACAACTCGATTCAGGTCCAGGTGGGTAGAGTGAATGTGTCGGTTATCTGTCGGTTGAAAGTTTGTGGAAGTATGAGGCCCAGACTGCTGTCCTCGTACTTTGTAAATCATTTCCGTTAACTTCGATGGCCATTCCATAACACTGCTGAAGCTGATTTATTGTTTCATCAACCGGCCGACCTCTTAGTGGCTGGTCATCAGACAGTGCAGTGGTGCGAAGAATTTGTTTTAATTTTCTGAGACGTGTGCTCGTGCCCTTTTGCACATACCCAACGCATTCCAATTTCCTTATCACAATATTTTAATATTGATTTGCTTCAACAACACACTTACACGCTTTAGAATCACCATCCCCAAGGTACTGTGTGTATCGGACACACCTTTCCTGCAGTGATCGGCTAAACATTTTCATTGCGGCATCAGCTTCCATTCCTCCGCTGGTTCCTACATAATTTTTCTGACAGTTTTGATGTTCATTTTTTCCATTTTCCTCACAGGAGCTATAACAATGTTTTGTAAATGCCTCAAAGTCAGTTACTTTGCCTGTGTTTACACTTGTGATAACTGGTATATCAATGCTGTCTTCGTTCATTTCAGGAGCTTCATTTGTTGCAGCCTTCATCGACGGGGAAGCGACAGATTCAATCGTTTCTCCTATAACTTCAGTGCACCTTTGAATTTTCGTAAATGGTGGTGGTAGATTCATAAGCGAACAGAAACGCGGAGCTGCATTAAGACCATTTCTGTTAGCTCCCATGGCATAGAAAAGTCTTACATTTACCTCATACAGATTATTCCTCCATTCATTTGATGTTACAAATGACTTTCTGTTGTCACAGCAAGTGAAAATAACTGCTATTGTCGTAACAAGTCCAATTCTCACAGAAAAATCTTCTTCAGTATTTACTTTTCCACCAAAAGTATTACAGCACAATGAATCCCACAACACCTAAATTAAAATGTTCGTGTCACACGACACATAATTCAGACCAGAAGTGGTATTTTCTAAATTATCCTGCAGTAACCATAGTTCCTCATATTGTTTATCTATTTTAGTTTTACTTGCACTGGGTGATGTCGCAGCTGCCTCGTTCTCTGGTGGCACATCGAGGTTATTTGATTTTACACTGCTTGTAGATTCCAACTCTTGAACAATACTCCGTTTTACACTTCTAGTGTGGTGGTTACCTCCAAACTTACGTTCCTTGAAGAGGCTAACACTTCTGGGTATGTTTATATTACGTAAAACTGCACCAGATTTCACCGAAAGTCACTTTTTCACTCAAACAAACAATAGCCAAGCGACAGACAATGCAGCGTGTGACTGACATCGAGCGCCACGTATTTTCTGTCCATAGATGAAAATCACAGCCTTCTATAAAGTGTAGTTTCCGAGATATTCACGTATAAACAGATGCACTTCCGAAATGTGGTGGTTTCAGAGATACGCATGTAAGACCAGAAAATTAAAAATAAAATATTTCCAAATGTCACACACAGATGATTAAGGACCATTTTGTGCAGGAAAGAATAAATAATATTCTAGGGCTTTTTTGTAAAATGTCAAAATTTTCCAATTTTTGCCTGCAAACTCCCCTTAATGAAAAAAAAAAAAACACGAGAAAGTTGTTACTAAGAAATTGAGAACGTCGTCTGTATGATAGTGAGAGTGCAAACAGTTGTCGTTAAAAATTCTTAAAATGAAATTGCAGTAAAACGAAATGACATCAGGACAGCGACGTACCCTGCTGGACTGTTCGGTTGTGTCGCGCGGCTGCTGTCGACTCCATCTGTGTGTGTGTTTACTTCTAGTGTTTCGAGTGCGGCAGGTAGGCAGTGTGCTCTCGTCCCGTCCCACGTAGTAGCCCCCACCGGCTGAAGCTTACCTCCAAGTCAGTCCTTGTGCGTTGCACTAGAGTAACAAGTCGTCGAAAACACTGGAAAAGCAACTCCGGGAGGAACCTTTCTGATCGCTCGGCACCCAGTATATCGTGTGCGTGAATTTATAATTCTTCCAGTATACACAGTGGGCGCACCACCTTACCTGCGCTACGGAAAATTTTAAAATTACAGTATTTAGGTACATTCAGCCAAGTGTGTACTGGAAGCTCTCTAACTGCTGTGGTGACGTGAGTATTCTTTAAATCTAATCTCAACATCTCGTCCTGTCTGCCCTTTGCATATTTCTTCGCAGCTATTACGTTTGATTTGGCATCTTCGCGAAGTTGCAAAAAGATTCTTTTATTATCAATGTAGTGGCACAGTTGAATTTTAAGCGGCTTAGCTATCCAGATTTAAATGCATACATTTTAGCTTAGTCTTTACCGTAACTATTATCGACATCGAATGAAACAACATGTTTACTATTACCAGTCATATGTTTACTATTACCAGTCACTATTTATTTATACTCACATCGCGTTTGAAAGGTTCAGCCTCCATCATCAGGTGGATTTACGAGATATGTATTATCATGACATGTTTGTGTTGTGTTGCAACTTTAGGGTAACGCGTGACACTATCTGCAGTGGTCACAGGCTCCTTTCTCTATCGTAACACATGACATACGAACTGTAAGCAAAAATTGCGTCTCGAAACTACCTAGATACCATCTTTGGTTACAAAATGTAACAGTTTCTATCTCATGTATTACGACAGAGAACGGAGCCTGCGACCACTGGAGACAGTGCCACACGTTACTGCAAAGTTGTAACACGACACACACCCGTCGTATTAACACATGTAAATCCACCTGATGATGGAGGTTTAAAACTTTGAAACGCGTTGTGGCTATAAATAAACTGACCGGTTACAGTATACTTGTTGCTTCATACGATAGGTTGCAAGGTTATCGGACACGTGATCTTAGTAAGTCCTTGGTTCATTTGTCACTTACTGACGCTTAATACAGTTTCCTCTATTTACCAATGGGTGGTGTTTAAAATGTTCTGTAATTTTTCTTTTTCTTGCTTCTTCTTGTACAGTAATGCGACATGACTGCTTCTGTATATGCTGTTTATTGCTATTTGTTTTACGTTACTAAGTTGCTTAATTACTTCCTCTTCAGGCACCGGTAGTTTGAGTATTTTCGTAACAGCAAAGTTAACATACATGTACATCCAAAGAAACCACGTAGACCAGCGTTTTCCTTGGTAATCACACTCAAGGCTGTCCGCTCATGTAATGCTTAAAATGGTTCAAATGGCTCTGAGCACTATGAGACTTAACATCTGAGGTCATCAGTCCCCAAGAACCTAGAACTACTTAAACCTAACTAACCTAAGGACATCACACATATCCATGCCCGAGGCAGGATTCGAACCTACGACCGTAGCAATCGCGCGGTTCCGGACTGAAGCGCCTAGAACCGCTCGGCCACGTCGGCCGGCGCTCACGTAATGACACCAGTTGGGAAACTATGCTGTACTGTGCACGGATTACACTTGTGAATGGTTGTCCACCTGCGGCTACAACAATGTGTCACATGCTTGAAACTGTAAAGATGAGTCAAACGGTGGACCATGAACGACGAAAAAAAAAAAAAAAAACCCAAATAAAAACAAAGTGTACGTCTTCATGCAATAACCCTCATCACACTCCAGATTAATGTACGTATAACAGTAACAAATCTGATGATGACAGAATGATGCCTAAAAGGGTGGTGCTAATAAATATTAGTAAAAAGTGACTGAAGTAGTAAAATGATTTCATAAAAATCTAATGCAAGGGGATGGCCAGTAACAGACAGAAAAAAGTCTGGGTAACTTCGAAACCTTTTTGTACGGCCAGCAGTTATGCATTTTCCTTCACAGGGACGGTGAAATGGGGACTAAATATTTTAAGACTGTTATTAACGGACGCAGAAGACACGTAAGAGGTGAGGGATCCAGAGCGCGCTGGAGCAGGGTCCACGAAACCTTTCCAGTACTCCAGTACGCTCGTGCGAAGCATCGGCCCTGCGGCTATGGAGGCGGACGCGAAGCCACATCAAATCATCTCAGGCAGCCATATTAAATCGAGAACTCATAAACAGAAATTTAATAATAAAATATCGACGCCGCACATCCCTGCTGACGTCATTCGCTTGCTAGCGTACCTTTCATGTCGTATGCGCTCTCACAAAGGCTACGCTTTAACCTTTCCACTGTTAAAAAAATGTATATGGTTATCCTTGCTTTACAGCTTGAAACATTCAGCAGCATCAAATCAGAGCACTTGTTGCAACTATACACACGTCGTGAGCCTTGTTAAGGTGTACCAAGGTGTACTGCCCCTTTCATCTCGTTGACCGTTCGAGGTACCGAAACGAGGTTTTCGGCAAATGATGATAGGCAGAGGATACCTAATTGTGTGGTTGATACTCTGATCTCTCGTAACAACTGAAATATAGAAGCAAGTATTTTTAAACTCGAACTATAAATTTCTATTTAATAGCCTTCCAAATATCTTGAAGAGATGATTTCAGTGATATAACACTTTTTGAGATTAACGTTGAGCTTTCCACAATTATATTCGAGAAATCTAGTGAAACTGTTCAACAATGTTGCCGAAATGGGCTACTGTTGTGTAAGCGTTGATAGCCTGGACTCTCATACCAAACTCCGTCGTTAATAGGCAGCAATCAGATAAGTTTCCTCTTGGCCCTACTTTATATGATGTAGACACAGATCTACTACGATTGCTGTAAATTCAACTGTGCGCTAACTATTAGCACATGAGAAGGAGCTTGGGAAGACAGAACTCAACACGTCGCTCTTAGCGAAACTAATTCGATATATGTAAAGCTACTATCCGGACTACCAGAGGGAAGTGTGATAGGATAGTTGCTGGCTTCAATATACATAAATGACCTAGTAGGAAGCGTCGGATGCTCTTTAAGGCTATTCACAGATGATGCAGTTGTCTATACCAAAGTATAGTAGCAGCGACAGAAGATAGTAAGACTCTGAGGAACGACCTGCAGAGAATTGATGAATGGTGCAGGGTCTGGTGGTTGACCCTGAACGTAAATAAATGTAATATATTGGGCATACACAGGAAAATAAATTCACTTCTGTACAGCTACAATATTGATGACAAACAGCTGGAGACAGCGTCTGCCGTAAAATATCTAGGCGTAGCTATCCAGAGCGACCTTAAGTAGAATGACCACTTAAAACAGATAGTGAGAAAAGCAGATACCAGACTCTGATTCATAGGAAGACTCTTAAGGAAATGTAACTCATCCACAAAAGAAGTGTCTTATAAGGCGCTTGTTCGCCCGATTCTTGAGTATTGTTCATCTATCTGGGATCCCTATCAGGTAGGACTGATAAAGGAGATAGAGAAGATCCAGCGAAGAGCGGCGCGTTTCGTTACGAGTTCGCTTAGCTGCCAAGAGAGCGTTACGGAGATGCTAAACTAGCTCCACTGGCAGACGTTACAAGAGAGGTGTTGTGCTTCACGGAGAGATTTACTATTGAAATTTCGTGACAGCACTTTTCAGGAGGAGTCGGACAACATATAAGTTCCTCCCACATACATTTCGCGCATTGACCACGAGGAGGAAATTCGAGAAATTAGAGCCAATACAGAGACTTACTGACGATCATTCTTCCCACGCACTATTCGCGAGTGGAACAGGGTTGGAGGGATCAGACAGGGGTACCGAAAGTACCGTCCGCCACACACCATTAGGTGGCTTGCCGAGTATGATGTAGATATACATGTAGATGTAGACAGCTTCAGATGTGTGTAATTACTCGTGTTTAGGTGAAAACTTTTTATGCGACCAGTTAAACAGTGGAAAGTCTAGAGAGCGGAGGAGCAGTGTACACGCAGCAGTGGCCGATTCCAAGGGCCCTGCCGTTTTTTTAAAACATTTCTCGGATACTTTATTATACAGATTTCAACGACAACGTTAAACGGCGTTGTATCATTGTACTCTTGTTTTCAAGTGTTTTCGAATGACATTAAAATGTTTACTGTTTCATTAAAAAGTAGCACTCGTTTCCACACCTAGATTGATACAAGAACTGAGAATATTAACTACACCTGCTACCATTCGCCGAAAACTTCGTTTCGCTGCACAGCCAGGAAATAAGACTGATATAAGGTCTTACACCACTAACCTCTCTCTCTCTCTCTCTCTCTCTCTCTCTCTGCAGTGCGCGCGCGCGCGCGCGCACTTGTGTGTGTGTTTGTTTTGCAACAATGGTGTTGTGGAACGTCTGGAGCAGTTTGAACCACGCAGTGACTTTCCATCTGGAAAAATGTGCTGTTGAAGTAAACTAACGCAAGCACCCTGATAAGTGGGATATGGGTAAAAAGTATCGAACACGAACTACAATACTGTCACGTCCATACTCTTACGTGGTTACCTGGCTGACGTGGCAGTCCCAGTTACAATGAAATGAAACCCTACGGGTGGGGGTGACTATAGTAGGGGATTAATGGCAAAAAGTCTATGACAGACTCGGAGCAAGTTGGATGAAACTTTGTACGCACATGGGAATACTATCTCAGAGAGAAAAGTAAACAGTCGACATTGGTTCGTCAGCTAACAGACGAATGAACACGCTCCACAGTGAGATGTCAGCGAGGTCACCTTCACGTGAGGAAATTAACAGAAAAAATAAATAAAGCAGCGTTGATGAATATTTTGACTTGGCTTGAACAGTGACTTCTTTCTTTAGTGTTGCAAACTTACTTGTACGTACAATATGGTTAGCCTTTTCAATGCCTGGTCATAAACTACGTTTATCGTGATCCATGAACAACAAAGTGGTTGTAATGTTTTTCTGTTCCTATCGGGGTGCTTGAGATCGGTGAGTCCCCTTGCGTCTCTCGATTAGGGTACTTGATTTCGCTTAGTCCCCTTGTCTCTCACCATAATTATAATTCGCAATAAATGTTCAAACTGATCACGTTCCATTTCGATACTTTTATTAATTCGTTTGTTGAAAGACTGTGCACAGCTTAAAAGCGTTGTGAATTACAGTTATGGTGAGAGGCAAGGGAACCGGTAACGAGCATCCAGATAGGAACAGAAAACTGTTACAGCCACGTCGTTGTTCATGGATCACGCTAAACGTAAGTAGACAGTGAAAAGGCCAACCACATTGCACTGTACAATCAAATTTGCAACACCAAAGTCAATTTCGATCCGTTAGAACATGAGCGTTTACACTTACATAATAATTGAAATGCAAATTCAAAATGGTTGAAATGGCTCTGAGCACTATGGTACTTAACATCTGAGGTCATCAGTCCCCTAGAACCTAGAACTACTTAAACCTAACCAACCTGAGGACATCACACACATCCATGCCCGAGGCAGGATTCGAACCTGCGACCGTAGCGGTCGCGCGGTTCCAAACTGAAGCGCCTAGAACCACACAGCCACAGCGCACAATCAAATGCGTCCGTTCTTAAGTGCAAAAAAGAGCACACTTGATTTTTGTCGATTACGGTGCTATCTACCACGAATGGAAAACGATGGTTTGAGTAAACAGTACTTTTTTTTTTTTGAGGTCAGCATGAGGCCAACTGTAACTCAGGCAGATGTCCCCTTCACTGATATTTACTTTTCAGCTACAACATTTTTTCCGTATGATATTTTATGATATGTCTGTACGAGCCATTTAGTTGTTTCCCTCGTGCCTTGTGTGTGTGTGTGTGTGTGTGTGTGTGTGTGTGTTTGTTGGGTAACTGAGCTACGGTCTTCAGCTCGAGTATTTCCGTAACCGTTTAACGTATAGTAATTCTGTTTCCACCCAGATGAACTGTGAGAAAATTCCTCATTCAACGGCGTGTAGTCTTTTTTCATAGTCACATTAATTTCAGCGATACCGGTATCTTCATCGCTCTTTCGAATGAACCGCCGTAATTTCTGCCGCTGCTATATCAGTTCCACAAGAGACAAATTCAGCGGCGTTTAACTCTTCAGACTCCCATTACTAGTTTTGGCGTAATTACATTATTTATAATTTCAGATACATCTTTTTTTAACATGAAATCGTTTACCCTCTTACGCAATGGTTCGTGTTTCACCACCAATGAGGAAATACATCGCTTCGGATTGAGGCGGTAACAGAGCGTTGCTCGATAGTTGACTGTCGATTACTGACTAGTTTGGAAATATAATAAATATCTTTCACAAACAAAGAGAAACTAGGTAGGCTGTGTGTTTACGGAGAACGCACAAAGAACGCGAAGAAAGCAGCTGGCTTGGACACTCGAAGACATCCCGACAGACGGTGTCCAACAAGAGCGACAATTCAGCGGCTGTGCAGGGCATCAGTGGTGGAAGTCCACTGGAAAGAGCTACGTACAGGCTAAGCAGCAAGCCTGGAACGAGCTGAGCGAATGAAGCAGCTGCTGCTCGTAATACACGTGCTGGCCCGAGAGCAGTGGCGGATGCCTCCGGAATTCGTAAGCCCGCCGTCGTTCGCTTTTTCGTGCAAACGGCTCCCATCCGCACATGTGCCACTTCACCTGAAGATTGACCAGCGCTGCTGAAGATGGTGCTTGGAATTCCGTCTCTCGGTTCTGCTACTGCGTAAGGAAGGCAGGTTTTGTACTCGCCTGGTGCTAGGAAAGTCTTCGCTTACCTCCCCACCTATGTTCTGGACGCTGTATAGGACGTGAGGGCGTTACCAGCTGGGCTGTACCTTCGCCTGATTTGACATAAATGGACTCTCTTGTCTGGAGTAAACTTAAAGGTGAAGTCTACGCACAAACCGCGACGACTCAGGAGGATTTAAACATCATATTGTTGCAGCATGTTTAGTGATATCGGTGGAATCTATTCCTGCTGATGAACTTTTCGATTGAAGCTTGTTTCTTGACATTAAACTCGTAACTCACAGTTATTCTTTAGCAATCTCTGTACCACAATTACTCTTTTTTACAACTCCATTAAATTTTTTTGACGTGCATCTTTCTTTCAAGGATCTGGCAGAACTGATACCATACTTAACTGGTGAATTTTTTTGACGTGCATCTTTCTTTCAAGGATCTGGCAGAACTGATACCATAGTTAACTGGTGATTTGCGTCGTCATTTCCCTTCCAGCTGCTGTGTCGGTCCAGCCACGTGTAGTCAAGTGTAAGTAACAAAGCTTTTAAATCAAACTTGTCTCAACTATTGCGCTTATGTAAGCAGACTCTCTTAGCTGCGTCAGGCTGAAGCGCCCCATCAACTTGATGTGACAGTTCCGTGTAACAACAGGAACTTCTGCGTAAGACAGCCATACGTTTCATGTTAAAATCTGTTAAATACCCATTTCTAAATATCGTTCTTACTCTTAAACTTCTAGTCCGAGTTTGAAGAGTGAAACGCCGTCGACTTTCTCTCTTCTAGGACTACGATACTATTAGCAGAAACTACCAGTGTAATCAATACAGCTATGACAACAGACTCTATGTCTTTAGTGTGGACTTTTCACTATTCATCTTGGTGAAACTGGAACTACGCTGATGGAGCTACGAGGCCTGTTCAGAAAGTAAGCTCCGATTGATTGCCAAATTGAAACCACAGTGAACATCAGAAATGTTTTACTTGTAACAATTAGCTACACCTTTCAGCTACTTCTCTACGTAGTCGCCGTTCTGACTTAGACTTTTGTCATAGCGTTGTACCAACTTTTCCATAGCCTCATCATAGAAGGCAGCCGCCAGTGCTTTCCGCCAATTCTCCACGCTGGCCTACACCTCATTGTCTGTGTCAAAATGTTGTCTTCAAAGACAGCGGTTCATGTGACCAGAGATGAAACTCAGGGGGAGACAATTGCGGACTGTATTGTGGGTAATCTCATATTTCCATTTGAAAACGATGCAGGAGCATCTTCATTGCCCCTGCAGAATGCGGCTGAGAATTGTCTTGAAGAAGAAACAGCACGACAGTTATGTAATGTTAGCTGCATAGCTTCAGGCGAAATTTCTCACCAGGCCCTCGTACTTGGCGGCAGACACTATTTTCTAGACATCTTTACGCACTCACTGCGAGCTCAGAAATGAGAAGAGCGACGTGATGCTAACTGGGGTTATGCTAGAGACAATACCCAACACATCTGTGCAAAGCTTTATCGGATTTTCATAGTCGTTTCCATTTCGCGACCGATCGGAGCTTACTTTCTGAACGCCCCTCGTATATATACAGGGTCAAGAAAAAAAGCGATTCCTCATCCCATTTCAAGACAAAAGTGTATCTAGTAAAACCTAGTCCCGCCATTAGGTGTAACAGAAATGCGATTTAGAAAGGAGGGTCTAGTAGCGCTGCAACCGCATGAAGTGTGGCCAAGAACAGGTAGCACGGTCTCTGCGCTGCGCCGGAGCTGTCCCGTTGGCTCAGTGAGACGAAGCAATTGCTAGAGTCGCATTCGCGGCAAACTTTTTTTTTTCGTTAATGCACAAATTTCTTTTCAGTTTACACCTCCATAATGTGGTATCTTACGTATTTCTTTCTGTTACTGTTATCTTTATTCAAACATTAAGCCATAACATGGACTTCTTACACACACTTGTTTCGTCCATGACACAGATAATGCCAAAATAGAATAACACTGGACACAGTAAGTTGTACAAGAAACATAAGATACAGGCTATACTAGACTGAACGTTATGCAACGCACAATAATTCAATTCTGTAGTCTGACGTCCAGGATTATCTTCACACAGCCGGTACTTACACGCACGAGCAACGTTCACTTTAGAGAAAATGTTTAAAGCGACCACCTTGCATTTACAAACACCTCGTCACTCGCTTGTTCATATTTTGCTGAACCGCACGCAACACACCTGCATCCTCTGTTGCCGAAGTGGCATGCACGCGAGTCATTAGGTCGTGTACATCCACGAGTACTATAAACTCGTTCCTGTAAGCGTCCCCACAATCAAAAATATGTTGGATCAAGGTCCAGGGAACGTGGAGGCCAGAACATTGCACCTTCATGACCAATCAAGTTCCCTGGAAACACTTCACTTAAACAGTTACACACATTTGCTCCTAAGTGTGGCGGTGCACCATCACGCTGAGACCATAGCTGTCGCCAAACATTTACTGGAACGTTTCCTAATGCGTCACGCAAAGTATTGCAAAAAAATGTACGAGACCAGGACGCATTCAACCTATCTGACATTAGGCAAGGGCCCAAAAGCACTCTTCCCACCGTCCCAGCCCCCAGGTTTATGCCAAGGCGTGCCTGAAAGCAACGTTCACGGGTGAAATGTGCGTTGCATTCTGACCAATAATCGGTGCTGTGGAGGTTGAACCAAGAGTCGTCAGCCCATACCACGTTATTTGAAAAATGTCCGTTATATTCCACTTGGTACAAAAATCATCTATAAAACTGTGCTCGTCGACTGTGGTTGGTTGGTTGGTTTGAGGGATAAAGGGACAAGACTACAAGGTCATCAGTCCCTTGCCCCTGAGGCAAACAAGGCTCAGGGTAAAACAACTCCCAAAGTACCGTTGGGAAAGTAAAATGGGAAAAAGAAATGTGGAACCACACCTAAAAGGAAACGAATGGGATGAAGAAAAAACGGGGAAAACATACACCATAAGGAAATGTATAAAAAGACATTAAAACTATAGCGCAGATGGTCTGGGCTGGCTGATCACAAGAATAAAAGAGGATGAGCCAGCCACTCTGTAACACTTTAAAATGTTCACCACAAAAGGTACGGCGAGATTAACACATGTAGGGAAAAGACGAACACAAATAAAAATGCAAAGACGAACGAATGCAAACAAAGCGTGTCAGAGTTAAAAGAGAGGGAGGGTGGAGGCCCCAGGAAAAAGGCCAAACGCCCGCCCTTGGATGGTATGACGAAAACCTCCCTCATGAATAAAACGTAAGGCTAAATCTGCCGTTAAGGCATCGTCACCCAACAAAGAAGGTAGGGTGGTGGGAAGATTAAAAGTCCGCTGTAGAGCAACTAAAAGTAGGCAGTCAAGCAAGATGTGCACGACAGTAAGAAGGGAGCCACAGGGACACCGAGGTGGGTCCTCACGACGGAGAAGGTAGCCATGTGTTAGCCACGTATGGCCAATGCGGAGCCGACAAACGACAACTGATTCCCTGCGAGTGACTCGCATGGAGGACGGCCACACATTCGTCGTCTCCTTGATGGCACGGAGTTTATTTGGTGTGCTCAGCGTGCGCCATTCAGTGTTCCAAATCGCAAAAACTTTGCGGCGGAAGATTGCTCGCAAGTCGGTCTCCGGGAGGCCAGTCTCCAGAGATGGTTTACTGGTGGCCTGTTTGACCAGGCGGTCAACATGTTCATTGCCCGGTATCCCGACATGACCTGGGGTCCGAATAAAGGTCACTGAGCGTCAACTGGTGCGGAGGGCATAAAGAGACTCCTGTATTAACAGTACCAAAGCATGCCTAGGGAAGCACTGGTCGAGAGCTTGTAGGCTGCTTAAGGAGTCACTACAAATATCGATGGACTCACCAGAGCAAGAGCGGATATATTCAAGAGCACGATAGATGGTAACCAGCTCTGCAGTGAATACGCTGCAGCCATCCAGCAAGGAGCATTGTTCCTTATGGCCAACGTGAGCGTAAGCAAAGCCAACAAGACGGTCGACCAGAGATCCATCTGTGTAGATTTTTCTGAGCCCACAAACTCGCCAAGAACAGAGAGAAAATTGCGGTGGAGGACCTCAGGTGGGACTGAGCCGAAGCTGTGGCCGAGGCATGGACCATGGAGGTGTACGGAAACGAGTCTGCAGTCGACTGTGGTCTTCTTGCTGCTGGTGTTCAGTTAACGTGTAATGGTACAGATGCAGTTGTTCATCGTGCAACATTTCAACAACCAGTCTTTGAGATATCTGCAATTAACTTAGAAGATATAGGGGTACTTTGCCGAGGTGACTGGCGAACGGTTTCAAGAACTGCGTGCCCTGTTTGTGGAGTACGTCTAGTCCTTGGACGACCTCTGTCCATTACTTGTGGATGACGATTACCTGTTTCCCGAAGGCCTCGGTCCATCCGACGATAATATTTTTATGGGGATGGCGCCTTTCACGGTACCGTGCAGCATACACATGAACGGCAGCAGCAGCAGCAGCAGCTTGGTTATCGGATGCATCCAGCACCAAATGCATATTGATACATTCACCAACTGCGTACTCCATCTGAAAGTTGCCTTACATGAAGTTGACGTGACCAGTTATGGTTGTGCACCGCATGGTTAGCAGACACGTGCATGCAGTTTAATAGGCTGTGGTCATGTGACAAAATGATGTCCTGCTTACAAACAACGGGAAATGGGGAACGGACATCTAAAAAATAAGAAAGGAATTTGATGGGGATTCGAACCATAGCTCCGTGGTGGATGTGAGTTTGATTTCCCAGCAGTCTATTCAGAGAGCTGTCACAACTGGTAATGTAGTGTGAGTTGATTCCACTGTGCACTCCGAAGCAATACACGATGTGACAGTGTAGCCAGCTCCACGTTTTCACACACGTGTTTTCAAAACACACTCGACCTGATTTTGATAGATCAACATTTCTCTTGGATGTGGGTGAGGGACAGCATGCCGCTCTTCAAGTGTGGTGTTCTTCCTTCATCCCATATACTGCCTGACAAGAATATGAGGCACCCAGGAGGGCACGACACTGTTGCACGCAGAGTGTCGTCAGAGCTCCGTCAGTCACCAACAGATGGGACCAGAAGTCATACCTGAGGAGTCCCAACAGTATGGGTCTCCAGAGTAAGACTGGTGTGCCTCTCCATAACTTTGGAAGAAGGGGACCTCTGTCCATGTCAACTCAATGTCCACCAGCAATGGTCATCTGGGTTAGTGCAGAACTGCAGTTCATCAGTGAACACAGTGCGGTATCATTTGTCAACAGGTCGTGCTTCCCAATAACTCTTCCAGAGCAGATGCAGCCATTTGTGTTGTGGTGTTAAAGACAGGCAGAGCGTGGGAGACTAATTCCCTTCTCTGGCTATGGCTATTATCCCTTACGGTAGTCAGATGTGGTTGACTGGAACCGTGATAATGAGTGTTACTCTGGAGAAGAACACCTGGCCACTTCTACGTCTGAAAGCCCCACAAGTACAGACAACACAGGATTCTACCGACCGGCCAAACGGGGGCCCACAGTGAGGCTGCTTTCGAACTCTCTCAGGTGCTGATGAAGCTGTCTCACACATGTACACGGAATCTCCGTTTCTTCACAGTGATCACTTCAGATCTTACGCTGTTTACGCCTTTTACGTGCGCTACCGTCCTGGTAATGATAACGACATAATGTCGAAACAGTCTCGGAAGCTTGTAAGCGTGCTGCAGGTTAGGGTGTGCTGTTAAGTCTTCGTCTTTCTTCTTTCGCTAGTGCCTTGTCCCGCCGTTTCGCAGGGTCGACATTTTTAGAACGGATTTGGCAAGGTTAATTTTTGTGGGTGGCTGGATGCCCTCCCTGCTGCCACCCCGTATCCCCCGGGATGGAATTAGTGCACCCCAGCTGTTTGCGTCTCGTGCAAGCCATGGAATAGTGCGAACGTGTGCAGATGTCTGTGAGTCGTGTAACTGAGGCGGGGGATCCAACCCGGTATTCACCTAGCGGGATGTGGAAAACCGCCTAAAACCACATCCAGGCTGGCCATACAAACCGGCCGACGTCGGTAATCCGCCGGGCGGTTACGATCCGGGGCTGGAGCGCCTACCCGAGTCCAGGAAGCAGCGCATTAGCGCTGTCGACTAACAAGCATATACTCATAAGTAATTCATAAGAGAGAAAGATTCCATACGCTGCGCCATTCCTGATTTGATTAGTATTGAAATTATACAATGTCGTTGCGTGCGCAAATTCAACCAGCCTGCCAGAGACAGAGTCGCCAAACGTGTTCTTCGTTCCGTTTCCTCTAACCGATAAAAACGTTGCTTTTGTGCACCTAGCTTCTATCTATCATTTCCGATAAAAGCACGATGAGCATCTGGTAACTGGCGGACCCACAGACATCTGTGCATTACGCATTTTGCAAACGCCTGAATTTGTGCACGAAATGACGTATTTGGCTAACGTCAATTATAATTAAATCGGAAATGGCACGAGGTCTAGAATTTTTCTCTTGGTATACGCATTTCCGAGTAAAATAACTGATGATGGTCGAAGTAGAGAGGATATAAAATGTAGACTGGCAATGGCAAGGAAATCGTTTCTGAAGAAGAGAAATTTGTTAACATCGAGTATAGATTTAAGTGTCAGGAAGTCGTTTCTGAAAGTATTTGTATGGAGTGTAGCCATGTATGGAAGTGAAACATGGACGATAACCAGTTTGGACAAGAAGAGAATAGAAGCTTTCGAAATGTGGTGCTACAGAAGAATGCTGAAGATAAGGTGGGTAGATCACGTAACTAATGAGGAGGTATTGAATAGGATTGGGGAGAAGAGAAGTTTGTGGCACAACTTGACTAGAAGAAGGGATCGGTTGGTAGGACATGTTTTGAGGCATCAAGGGATCACAAATTTAGCATTGGAGGGCAGCGTGGAGGGTAAAAATCGTAGAGGGAGACCAAGAGATCAATACACTAAGCAGATTCAGAAGGATGTAGGTTGCAGTAGGTACTGGGAGATTAAGAAGCTTGCACAGGATAGAGTAGCATGGAGAGCTGCATCAAACCAGTCTCAGGACTGAAGACCACAACAACAACATACGCATTTCCAGGTACTACCCAAGTTAAACACATATGACATGTAACAGCTGTAAGTATTAATCTACAAATGACATAAATACTGATGTAATGATGTTCAGTATACCAATACAAGTACCTGCACTGATACCCGATACAGCCTGTGTGTACATTGATGGAAAAAAACCGCAAAACCAAAAAATAATTAATGCAGAGTGACGTAATTACGGGAACACATTTGCCTAGGTACTATATTTAAGTGATTAACATTCAAGGTCACAGGTTAATGTAAGCACGAGATAAGCCATTGCAAATGTGAAATGCTGCTACACTAATAACCGGTGTAACCGTCAGAATGTTGAACGCAAGTATGCAAATGTGCATGCGTTGTGTTGTACAGGCGGCGGACGACAGTTTGTGGGATGGAGTTCCATGCCTGTTGCACTTGGTCGGACACTATAGGGACGATTAATGTTGTTTGTGGATGACGCTGGAGTTGTGGACCGATGATGTCCCACATGTGCTCCATTGGAGACAGATCTGGTCATCGAGCACACCAAGGCAATACATCGAAACTCTGTAGAGCACGTTAGGTTACAACAGATGTATGTAGGTGAGCGTTATCCTGTTGGAAAATGCCCCTGGAATGCTGTTCACGAATGGAAGCACAACAGGTCGAATCACAAGATTGACGTACAATTTTGCAGTCAGGCTGCATGGAATAACCACGAGATCGCACCCCAGACCAGAAATCAAGGTGTAGGTCCGGTGTGTGTAGCACGCAGACATGCCAGGCTCAGCTCCTCAGCTGTTCTCCTCCTAACCAACACAAGGCCACCACTGGCACCGAGGCAGAACCAGCTTTCATCAGAAAACACAACGGACCTCCAACATGCCGTACAATGAGCTCACACTTGACACTACGAATGGTGGTCGTTTCGGCCAGCACAGTGCCCGATACAAGACGTCTGGCTTCGAGCTGTCTTTGACGTAGCCGATTTGTAACAGTTCGTTTTGTCACTGTGGTGCCAACTGCTGCTCAGACTGCTGCTGCAGATATAGTACGATGCGACGGAGCCATACGCCGAACATGATGTTCTTTCCTCACGGCAGTGTCACGTGGCCGTCCGGAGCCCGGTCTTTTTGCGACCGTACATTGTTGTGACCACCACTGCCAGCACTCGTGTACAGTGGCTACATATCTGTCAAGTGTTTCTGCCGTATCGCATAAGGAACATGCAACTTCTCGTAGCTCTGTTAGACGTCCTCGCTCGAACACAGTGAGGTGTTGATAATGGCGCCTTGTCGCCTGAAAGGCATTCTTGACTAACATCAGCTCACCACGTCCAATCTCAAAGGTAACTAACGCTCACGACCTTTACAGCGTGTATTTAAAGTAAATGTGACTTTCAAACTTACACTGGCGCTACTAAGCCCACTCTTACGCGACTGGCGCGAAATTTGAATAGACATGATGTTTCAGATGTAGAAACACGTCTACAACTTTCGTTCATGTCGTACAACTTCTTCTTGATGTTGCATTTTTTCCTTAATATATATATACAGGGTGTTTCAAAAATGACCGGTATATTTGAAACGGCAATAAAAACTAAACGAGCAGCGATAGAAATACACCGTTTGTTGCAATATGCTTGGGACAACAGTACATTTTCAGGCGGACAAACTTTCGAAATTACAGTAGTTACAATTTTCAACAACAGATGGCGCTGCGGTCTGGGAAACTCTATAGTACGACATTTTCCACATATCCACCATGCGTAGCAATAATATGGCGTAGTCTCTGAATGAAATTACACGAAACCTTTGACAACGTGTCTGGCGGAATGGCTTCACATGCAGATGAGATGTACTGCTTCAGCTGTTCAATTGTTTCTGGATTCTGGCGGTAGACCTGGTCTTTCAAGTGTCCCCACAGAAAGAAGTCACAGGGGTTCATGTCTGGCGAATAGGGAGGCCAATCCACGCCGCCTCCTGTATGTTTCGGATAGCCCAAAGCAATCACACGATCATCGAAATATTCATTCAGGAAATTAAAGACGTCGGCCGTGCGATGTGGCCGGGCACCATCTTGCATAAACCACGAGGTGTTCGCAGTGTCGTCTAAGGCAGTTTGTACCGCCACAAATTCACGAAGAATGTCCAGATAGCGTGATGCAGTAATCGTTTCGGATCTGAAAAAATGGACCAATGATTCCTTTGGAAGACATGGCGGCCCAGACCAGTACTTTTTGAGGATGCAGGGACGATGGGACTGCAACATGGGGCTTTTCGGTTCCCCATATGCGCCAGTTCTGTTTATTGACGAAGCCATCCAGGTAAAAATAAGCTTCGTCAGTAAACCAAATGCTGCCCACATGCATATCGCCGTCATCAATCCTGTGCACTATATCGTTAGCGAATGTCTCTCGTGCAGCAATGGTAGCGGCGCTGAGGGGTTGCCGCGTTTGAAATTTGTATGGATAGAGGTGTAAACTCTGGCGCATGAGACGATACGTGGACGTTGGCGTCATTTGGACCGCAGCTGCAACACGGCGAACGGAAACCCGAGGCCGCTGTTGGATCACCTGCTGCACTAGCTGCGCATTGCCCTCTGTGGTTGCCGTACGCGGTCGCCATACCTTTCCAGCACGTTCATCCGTCACGTTCCCAGTCCGTTGAAAGTTTTCAAACAGATCCTTTATGGTATCGCTTTTCGGTCCTTTGGTTACATTAAACCTCCGTTGAAAACTTCGTCTTGTTGCAACAACACTGTGTTCTAGGCGGTGGAATTCCAACACCAGAAAAATCCTCTGTTCTAAGGAATAAACCATGTTGTCTACAGCACACTTGCACGTTGTGAACAGCACACGCTTACAGCAGAAAGACGACGTACAGAATGGCGCACCCACAGACTGCGTTGTCTTCTATATCTTTCACATCACTTGCAGCGCCATCTGTTGTTGAAAATTGTAACTACTGTAATTTCGAAAGTTTGTCCGCCTGAAAATGTACTGTTGTCCCAAGCATATTGCAACAAACGGTGTATTTCTATCGCTGCTCGTTTAGTTTTTATTGCCGTTTCAAATATACCGGTCATTTTTGAAACACCCTGTATATGCCGGCTCGTAATTTTTGCTTGACGCAATGAACTGCAGCTTGCTTTGAATGATGATAATTCAAAGTTAATACGCCTGGGTATGAGAAACATTTCTGTAATATTGCTGTAATGTTCGAATACAGTATGATGCTTGACTCGGTCATGTCGATGAAGTACTTTTGCGGATCAACATAAAATGGAGCAAGGGGTGATGTCAGCTGCACTAAAGGCGACTACTGTTTACCGGTAAAGTTCTGGGAAATGGTGGAGCACATAGGAAAATGCGAACATAACGCTGGTGAGATCCATTCTATTCTAGTGTTTGTGATACTCAACAGATCGGACTAAAGGGGACATCGAGACATTTCAGAGGCGTTCTGCTAGATTTGTTACTGCTCACTTCTATCAGTACGAGAATGTTACATGAATGCTACGTGAGCTTAGGTGGAACTCACTAGATGGAAGAACACGGGCTGCTCATTAAACGCTGCTGCAGGCTTTTAGAGAACAATCATTTGTAAGAGACTTCAGAACGATTTTACAGCCCCAAACGTTCATCTTGAGTACGGATAACAAAAAGGAGATTAGGGGTTGAACATGAGTACACAGGAATTTTTCGTCGCTCCGTTTGAGAGTTGAGCAGGAGAGGGAACTATTAGCAGTGTGTTGCAGCCCCTGACACCATTTCCTTTAAAGAGAAGGTAACACTTTTGTCAGAAGAGCAACTCTTCTGGAATTACAAACGCTCGCTGCGTCTGGTTAATTAAAGATATGTTTCCTCTGTATCCGTCAAGTACACTTAGATGTTCAGTCTCACTACAGTCTGGAAATCTTTGGATTCAAAGGAGGAGGTTTTGCAATACGACGTCTGTGTAGCCCCATCAAACAATGTAAGTACTCTCGTTCGTTTTATTAAAGAAAATATCGACGAAATTTTTTTTCTCATCTTCTACATGAAGGTGTGTCTCGAAATCCAGCGATTGTACTGAACATTTAATGGCAGTAACTCTTCTACGAGTGAATCTCACGGAGTAGCTTACAGAGAATTGCGTAGCTGTTTTATGTCTCTGCTGGGAACATAAAAAATGGTACAAAATAGTTTCCGCAGTGCTATCTGTGGCTGATTTGGCGACAGTGCTGGTGGAGGCGCAAGTGTTTCGGAGCTGCTCAGCAGACGACCACTACCTGTTCCCATGTTGACCCAACTACGTCGTAAACTGCTATTGCAGTAGGCAACAACGGAATCATCGTGACTGGGCCGCGGACCAATGGAAACGTGTCGCCCGGTCGGATGGATCACATTCCTTATTATACAAAGTCAACGGTCTCTGAATGTGGAACGGCTCCGCGATACACGCCCTCTGTCACAGACTCAGGTCGGTGTGGGCAGCTGTAGTGACGAAGGCACCAATAGAGCTGTGCACCGGCGCCACCTGCAGCATCCCCTCGTGTTGGATGTTTCCCCCTACGGCGATGGCATTTCCCAGCAGGATAACCGGCCGTGTCAGAAGTCCAGTACAGCATTACACTAGTTTTAGGAGCTGTGTGGTGTATTTACATTGGCATTTTCGCCACTAGATTCAGGCCCTAAGGCATCTGGGACGCTACCGGTCGTCAACTTGGTGCCCACAAACCACCGGCTCATATTTACGTAAACAGTGTGGCCCGTGGGCAGGTATGGGCTGCCACCACATAGCCTCCGTCCAGAAACCAGCCAAAAACCTGTCCATTTCGGACCACTCAAAATCGCTGCTGTATTGAGGCCCAGACACACGATGTTGAACGGGTGGACATAATTTTTTGGATCATCACTGTAAAATAATTACAGTTATTCCCTTTTATAGCTACATCTGCTCTACATACACAATCTGCAATCCACTGTAGAGTTCATGGCAGAGGGCACCTGTCATTGAGCCCATGTTAGGGCTACATCCCGTTCCAGTCGCGTATGGAGCGCGGGTAGAATGACTACTGAAACGCCTCTTATCTTGTCTTCGCGATCTCTGACAGAGATGTACGGTTAGTGCTAATCTCCAGCTTTCTAAGTTGCCTTTAGTGGGATACTTAGAGACTATCATCTAGCATCTATGACTTCAGGATTTTGGTACATAGATTTTATCTACAGTAGTAAGCTAGTTTAAATCGAAGTACCAAAAGTTACGTCACACACATTACAGTAAACTATTATTCCTGCTCAGTTCTTAATAAAATAAATGTATAAAAAGTATGTCAGTTCGCTGCAAGAAGTTGCGCAACACCTCAATGTGCACTTCACTCCCTCCCACCTACAATGACCGAAAACTTCCTCTCCTTCGGCAAAACCCACTGATGGCGATATAACCACGGACAGAAGCTGTTTTCAAGTCTTGAGTGCTGTTCATTTAGAACGTTGTATGTAAGATTATAAACACATGTCAATCTTTCCATTTCTATGATGTAATAATGTAAAGTTCTACTCACAGATTTCGTGGATGCTGATCTACAAGTTATCTGCTTCCTTTGTTACATCGGTTCTTCATCTGCTTACTGCTATTTGAAAATTCGTTTTCACAGCACCAGGAACCCATACTCGTTTTGATGTTGTGTTTTGGATGGTGTTGCCGTTTGGCGAATGTTACCGCTAACAACTGAATGTGTCTTTGTCATATCGTGATCTTTGTGTGTATGTGTGTGAATATGTATTTGTTTTAATATGGTTGCGTGTACAAATGGATTTCTTTTTTTTTAAATTCCATCTCATAGTTTCTTTTATTAAGTTTGTTAGGGAGCCTGTATTGATGTGTGTTGGTTGTTTATCACATGTTTGTGTTACAGCAATGGCCTGCTCGACGTTGTAGTTTATCTGCACTGGTATAAGGCATCTGTTGTGGTTGTTTATTCTGATTATTTTCGTATCTTGTTCCATGTTTGTAGGTTGATGGTTGCGGTATTTTAAGTACAAATGTGACAAATGTGGAATGTTTTCTTTCATACTTCCAGCAGCTAATGTGTTCTTTGTACCCTGTTTTACAATTTCTACATGTCATGCCCATGTGTACTGCACCATAACTTTCATATTAAAGTTTTTTGTGTATTTGATCCTTGGTAATCGTCTGTTTTGATTGTTGGTTGGCTTATATTTGTTTGGAGGGTTTGCACTGTTTTATATGTTGCCTAGAGGCCCTGTATGTTTAGTATGTTTCCCAATTTCTGTGTTAACGTACTTATGGAAGTCTAGTGTATAATGTGCTTCTTTTCTGAGACACTGTGATTGTGCAGCGGTGTTGCGTGTATTTGTGGGTCTGAGGCTTGTGATTGTTCCTGCATTCTGTATTTATTGGATGCATTGTGTTTATTTCGTATATGTGTTTGACTTTCTCGTTGGGTCTGTGTATTACAGGTGACTCATACCCATTGTTCCTAGCTTTTCGTATGATTGTACTCATTTCTTTTTCAGAGTTTCTTCTGTTGAGCGTAATCCTTTTTATTCTATATAATATGCATCTTATTGCTGCAAGCTTCTGATTTTGGGGGATGATGGCACAAAAATGTGTTTTGTTCAGTTGTGATTATGCAGTCCCAAAATAATAACTATGAACATACGACAATATTATACGCAACAAAGGACGACATGACTGCGAACGTTGAAGATCGCCTACTAAAATTTACACACTGTAATTGTGACTTAAACAGATGCATCTGGTTCTTTCGCCAAACTTTGGTTCCACAGTAAATTTAATGTTCGTGTCTAAGAGGGTGGAAGACACTGCAATTAAAGTGCCCAGGTAACAGGGAAGAATAGTATATTAAGTCCAATGGACATAATACAATAACACGATTTCTTGGGACGTGACTTGCACTACTTGGTTCAGGCTGACAGTACATGAATGAGAACTAGATGACTGCAGGGTACTCGATAAATGACATAGTCTGAAGTTTATGAGGCAGTCAGCGGTGGTGAGTGTCAGGTGCTCGAGGATGGACGAAGTCTGTGGAGGCCTTAGGTAGTGGTGAGCATTCGGTGTTCAAGAATGGATCTAGTCCATGGAGACTGTATAGGGGAGTGAGCATTGGAAGCTCGAGGATGGACGTACTCCATGGAGCCTGTTGGTGGCGGTAAGAATTGGGTGCCTGAGGGTGGATGTAGTCCATGGAGACAGGTGGCACTGACCACTGGGTGCTCAATGATGGATGTAGTCCATGGAGGCCATAGCCTGTACTGTCAGGTGCTTGATGATGGATACAGTCAGTAGAGGCTGTAGGTGGCAGTGAGTGTCAGGTGCTTAAGGACAGACGTAATTTATGGAGGCCAGAGGTAGTGGTGAGTGTCAGCTCTCGAGGATGGACTTAGTCTGTGAGTGTAGGCGGTGCTGAGCATCGGATGCTTGACGATCCATGTAGTCCATGGAGGCTGTAGCCAGTGGTGCTCTAGAATGAGCATAGTCTGTGGACACTGTGAGAGACTTCTTGTCGATTCACCAATGAGAACTCCGAGTGATCAGTTGTGCAGCTGGTTTAAGCCCAGAGTGCAAAGACTACTCAGGGAAGGAATTCCAATTGAGGAGCCACTAGGTGTGATCGGTGTAAACCTGATTGTAAAGAATTGCTGCATAGTGGTGGGACGGCGACCTAACTACTCACCTGGTGGAAGGATACTGTGGAGGCACATGACTCGCAGAAGCGAGTTAGTGGCGTGATGACATTGCAGTTTATGGCGATGCTTCGATGCTTACACCTCCAGTGGAGAGCCAGGGACCACAGGGTACTGTGGCTCCTACCACTGGTTCGGCTGGAAACAGTCTGTTGATGTATTGTTTTCGTGTGATCTCCAGAAGAAGAGTCGCAAGCAGGCAGGATTGTAGCAACCGATAGTACGGGGCTACATGGTTGTGACCATGTTGCAAGGTGGGAGGCTGGAGACTAACGACATTCCTGTTAATGTAGTGTTTACAAACAACAATCTATTAACCGAAAGAGGGTATGAAATTACTAACAATTTTTAAGGAAAAAATTGCCTTTTTTTCCAGTTTGCCAGTTCATAGAAAATCTCCTTACAAAGCTCGCTTTAACATTTACATATGGTGTTGTATCCTGTGCAAGCCTCGTTATCTACAAGTAACTACTGCAACCTACATCATTCTGAATCTGCTTACTGTATTCATCTCTTGGTCTCGCTCTACAATTTGTACCCTCACGCTTCCCTCCAGTACTACACTGGTGGTCCCTTGATGTCTCAGAATGTGTCCTACCAACCGATCCCCTCTTCTAGTCAGGTTGTGCCATAAATTTCTTTTCTCCCCGAAACTATTCAGTACGTCATCATTAGTTACGTGATCTACCCACATAATCTTCAGCATTCTTCTGTAGCACCACATTTCGAAAGCTTCTATTCTTTTCTTGTCTAAAGTGTTTATCGTCCATGTTTCACTTCCATATGTGGCTACAATCCATACAAACACTTCCAGAAAAAACTTCCTGACACTTAACTCTATACTCGATGTTAGCAAATTTCTCTTCTTCAGAAATGCTTTTCTTGCCATTTCAAGTCTGCATATTATACCATTTTTACTTTGGCCATCATCAGATACTTTGCTTCACAAATGGCAAAACTCATCTACTACTTTCAGTGTATCATGTCCTAATCTAATTCCCTCAACAACACCTGATTTAATTCTACTACATTCCATTACCTCGTTTTGCTTTTGTTGATGTTCATCTTGCATCCTCTTTTCAAGGCACTGTCCATTCCGTTGAAATGCTCTTCAAAGTCCTTCGCTGTCTGTGACAGAATTACAATGTCACTAGCAGGCCTGAAAGTTTTTACTTCTTCTCTTTTGATTTTAATTCCTGTTCCAAATTTTTCTTTGGTTTCCTTTACTGATTGCTCAGTGTACGGTTTGAGTAACATTAGGGTATTTCAAAACTCTATCTCACTCCCTTCTCAACCACTGTTTCTCTTTCATGCCCCTCGACTCTTATAACTGCCGTCTTGTTTCTGTACAAGTTTTAAATAACCTTTTGCTCCTGCTACCTTCAGAATTCCTGAGTATTCCAGTCAAAATTGTCAAAAGCTTTCTCTTAGTCTACAAATGGTATAAACGCGGGTTTTCCTTCCCTTAACCTATCTTCCAAGATAAGATGTAGTGTCAGTATGGCCTGACGTGTTCTTACATTTTCCAGAATCTTCTGTAAATAAATTGTGTTAGTATTTGACTTATTAAACTGATAGATCGGTGGTTTTCACATCTGTCAGCAGCTGCTTTCTTTGAAACTGGAATTATTATATTCTTCTTGAAGTCTAACGGTATTTCGCCTGCCTCATACATCTTGCTCACCAGATGGAAGAGATTTGTCAGGGGCGGCTGTCCCAAGGATATCAGTAGTTCTGACGTAATATCGTCTACTGCCGGGGCGTTGTTTCGACTTAAATCTTTCACAGGTCTGTCAAATTCTTCTTGGAGTACTGTATTTACCGTATTATCTTCCTCTATGTCCACTTCCCTTTCTATAAAATTGCGTTCAAGATCATCTCCCTCGTATAGACCTTCTATACACTCCTTCCACCTTTCAACTTTCCCTTCTTTGCTTGGGAGTGGTTTTCCATTTCAGCTCTTGATATTGATACAGCTGATTACCTTTTCTCCAAGGGTCTCTTTAATTTTCCTGCATGTGGAATATAAAGTCAACTAATTAATTGTAACCAAATAAATACACGTGAAATCTCTGCCCATTAGCCTCCTAAGCTTTGGCGCGCCCGCGAGCGCGCGCGCGCCCGCACACACACACACACACACACACACACACACACACACACACACACACACACATATTAATTTCTGTTCCTTTTTTGTTATTGAAATAGTCTCAATCCCACGCTGTGATGAAGGTATTTGGGAGATTTCCCTTGGTCGCTCCTGGCACACAGTGAAGCCCTTGGCGTAAGCTCGTCACCGGGACTGTAGGCAGAGTGCAGCACTTCTTCGCCCTGGCACTAGGAGCGAGAGGATAGCGGGCACTTGACCTCCGCCACGCGTTACCCAACATTCCATCCCAACCCTGGAGAGGATGCCTGGTACTCATCTGGCAGGGGGCTGAGTGGACTTGCGGCAATCCTGGAGGGATTGGAACGAGGGAAATTCCCCGCCCTTCTCCAGGACTGAAAGAATGACCTCCAGCACCGGATTCTAAGTGACAGGTCTGTTGAGGGAGGGGGGAGGGGAAGGAGGGGTGGATTATCCAGTGGCAGTGCGGAGGCAGCAGTGAGGAGCCTTGAGCTGGTTTGTACCGGCTGGTGGTGCTGGTGGGGCAGCACATGATCTAATACAGTGTTGGTGGTGCATGTGACTGGTTGGTGCAGCAGCCGATGATGAGGGTGGCAAGAGATGCAAGTGGACTGGCTGGTGTGGCAACTGGTAATGAGTGTGAGGAGAGGTGTGTGCAGTGTGTGCTGGCGTGTGCAGTGCAGATTGTCCTCTATGGTGATGGAGGAGTGATTGGTGATTGGCGATGCAGGTGGAGTGGCTGATGAAGTAGCTGGCAGTCTGTGTGGTGACAGACGTGGACAGTGCTGTGCTGGTGTGTGCAGGGGAGAGGCTGTCCTCCGGGGTGACGGTGCTGGTGGAGCGGCTGGTGCAGCGGCTGGTGGCGGGCGCCGGCAGTCTGGACACGCGGTTCTCCGCTCGCTTCCTCGCCACCTTCGACACGGCCACGCAGCGAGCTCAGGTCAGTCACCACATGTCCTAGCCACAACACACTTTCATTACTCCACACCGTGTAGCTGCGGGACACGTTTGATTCTCACTGACGGACAACTGAGTTACAGGCCTACTTTGCCTATTTTCATTCACTGCTTTCATATGGCATCATATTTTGGGGCAATTCCTTATTAAGAGAGAAAGTATTCATTGCACGAAAGCGTGTAATCAGAATAATAGCTGGAGCTCACCCGAGTTCACCTTGCAGACATTGATTTAAGGAACCCGGGATATTCACAGTACCTTCGCAATACATATATTCACGTATGTAATTTGTCATCCGTAACCCATCCAAGTTGAAAAATAACAGCAAAGTGTATAGCTGCAACACTAGAAGAAAGGATGATATTCACTATTCTGGATTAAATCTCACTTTGGCCGCAAAAATCGTTGGTCATTTGCCAAATAGTATTAAAAGTCTGACAGATAGTCAACCAACATTTAAAAGCAAATTAAAAGAATTTCTGAATGACAACTCCTACTCAATAGATGAATTATTAGATATTAAGTAGTAAAAAGTTTATTAATTAATTAATTTGTGTAAAGAAACCTTATGTTAAAGTGACATGTTCCACATCATTACAAAATGTCATATTCATGATCTATGGAACAAGGATGTATGTATGAATGTATACGGGGGCGATCTGCTCACGCTCCTGATGGCAGCAGATACTCATCCTTTCGTGGGTGCAGTAGGAGACAGGAAGCGTTAGATAATTATTCTGATTAATGACCGCTCGACAGCCACTTAAAACTAATCGATAGTGGATGATGCATTCTTCACTGCAGACATGTCCCTCTCAAAAGTAGCCCGGATGTATTCAGGGAAAATGTCAGACGATAAAAATTTAGAAGAGTACTGTTGTTTTCATGGAGCCATCATAGAAGCCATCCTAGTCCAGTCAGAACAATCAGTGGCACCTTGTATAATACATTCCTGTAGGCGAACTAACGTGTTTGTAGAAGCTTCCAGCAGGTCAATAGAAAGTTTCGGACAATGGCGTTCTTATGAAGGCAAGGCACAGTTCTCACTGAGGCGATATGATATGTGATACAATATTCGATGTACCTCATGATATGATACAGAAGCAGTGCGCATCCGTGGAGTGCGTCGTAGAGATGTAGTTGAAGCAACTGTATCACATAATACACCAAGAGGGTAATTTTAGTTCATGTGTCATGTGTCTAAAAAAAATTGTTTTGTGTAGATGAAGCAATTATACATCCGTGTCTGTACTTCGTTTCTCAGTAAAACTTTTACTTTTCACGTAAAAAATTTAAAATCAGTGTTCTGCGATTCACCAGTGTTCTCGGCTATGCTATTTTTCTCATTCAGGTTTGATGAAACTACTCGAAAGAAAATTGATATTTTTGCATTTTGATAATGAACTGGTTTTCTTTTCGCTGTTGCCTATACTAATTGTGATACTTCGAAATTAAATAAAACACAGAGCAAAATTTTGAAAAGGTTGCTGTAAAAAAATGTAGTCGCTGGCCGATTTGTGTTGGGTGCATTTTGGGTCGTACAATTCTGTGTACTAAAGGTAACTGACATATCGAAATGGTTTTTAAGGCTGAAGGACAGTCAAAGAACCTCTTTGCAGACTCGAGTAATTACGTGGCCCACACGGGGGCTACTCGTACTGCTGGCCGCCCACCTGCCGCGTCTTGTCTTGTCTTGTGTTGTCGCGGCGCTGCAATGGGAACGCCGAGCACTGTGCGGACAGCCGGACTCCACAGCGACGTGTCGTGTAACGTGTCGTGTCGCCTCAGCCAGAATCGCACCTGACGGTCTCATCCCATCTGAACAGAGCTCATACGGGGTACTGCCAACATCTTCAAGATGTGGGCGCTACGTTGTTGCAACTTGGAACACTTATCGCATTTGGAAAACGTAATTTCAGAAAAAGACTGCAGCACATTAAAAGCGAATACTAAGAAAAAATATTGAACACTATTACAAAACAAGCTCGAAGCGAAACTCTGAAAAGTGTTTCCAGGCAACTCTGTACCGCGTGTAAACGTACGCCCAGAAAAAAGTACTCGTTGAGATGTGGGACTTCCTTTCCTATGATAGCTATACTTATGCTGGCACCATCTAACGTAGGTAGCACTCATTTTTACACACCTTTCAGTATTTCTTTTAAAATATCACACCTGGTGAAGCGTGGCAATGTGCTGTCCACGAATGACCACGCTTCAGATAAGCAATAGCTAAGAAGGGAAAGCAAAGAAGGGAAAGCAGAGAGGTGGAAGGAGTATATAGAGGGTCTATACAAGGGCGATGTACTTGAGGACAATATTATGGAAATGGAAGAGGATGTAGATGAAGATGAAATGGGAAATACGATACTGCGTGAAGAGTTTGACAGAGCACTGAAAGACATTCATTTGGTTCACTTTTATGGAAGTTGCTTTTTCAACATACTGCTGTAATTTTGAACTATTTGTCCTCGTACTTTATACTATAAGTAAGAAATGATTGTTCAATATATTTTCTTCCTGTGACTCGTCATTTATAGCCCTTCTGTTCAGTTCAATAGTGATTTCTAGTTCTGTGGCTTGTTGTCCTGTCTCTCGTTTCACTACATTCCATATAGCCTTAAGTATGTTGTTCGGATGACCGATTTCTGACATAATGTGAATAACCCTTGCTTTTTTTGTACCCTTTCTTAGTAATTTTGAGTAGTTTTTATAGTGACGATTACTGCAGGATCTCCTCTTGTTCCTGCCAGCAGATATATTTCCTTTCAAAAGATACTTTAATCACTCTAGTGACCCATGGTTTTCTTTACATGGCTCTCTGATGCTCTTTCTGATTAGCTTTTGTGGAAAACTATTTTTAAACAATGATATCAATTTATCATGGAATAGATTATATTTTATGTTAGCATTTAGCTCATTATGAATTTCATCCCAGCTCATCTCTTGTAAACTATCCTTAAAAACGTTTGTCCTGGATTCATTAATTATTCTGGTTTCTACTGAGAAAATCCCTACTATAAGGCACTATTTTATTTATGCTAACTAACTGTGCATCACGATCAGAGATAGTATTTGTCACTGGGTAAGCAGTTACTGAGCTTATGAATTAGGATCCTACTGCTTTTATCCATCCATGTTGAAAATGAATTAAAGCGATCAAATTGTAATATCCAAATAAGTTTTCCAGATAATTTTTCCTTTCGGAATCTTTTAGAAACCTACCGCACTACACTCAATGCAAATGTGCACGTCTTAAGTGGGGTAGACTGTTAGAACAGTGCAGGTAGTTCGTACAAGTACACGTCTCTACCAGGCATGTAAAGGAAAATAACTGCAGTTCTCGGTGATGGAAAGGCTACCATGGTGCGTCAGTGTTGTACGAATTTAGTGCTCTAGCAGGGCGTGTGCGGTACAGAAGGCGTGGGAACAACGCCAGATGTTGAGCGATCACAGTGCGAGACAGCGTTACGAGCATCCGACTGAGTTTGAAAGGGGACGCATTGTGTGTCTCCATTTGACTGGATGGTTGGCTCGTGCAACATCCAGATTTTTTGGGGCGTTAGAATGTCATAGTGGTCCGACGTTGGTCTACATGGGAAAATGAAGACAGGCAACGTTTTAGTGACCACGTCTGAGCGCCACAGTGGAGGACCGTCCTTCTATGCACCAACCACATCGCAGCCCCTTCATATCTGCGCCTTCCATCTGAAAACAAGTAATAGACTTCCTGCAACATTTTTTGTCAATCCGCAACCGGACGACTAAGTGTCGTCTCACGTGTGGCTACCAAAAACAACACACGGTTTGGTACCGTGACCCGGACGCATGGACATCAATCCAGACAAGAAAAAGTAAGCGTCGGAAGATAAACCTTGAGAGTCACCACATGTAATTAGTTTCCATCTTCGTGATGACTAATAACTGAATAAAAGACTCTCTCCTATTGGCACACTTTGTGATACTATTTGTGGTATTTTGCGTCACTTCCTATTACACCATAATAGTCCAATTTACTTAAATAGACGTCGTGAATTTCGCAGTCAAACAACTTGAACAGGTTACGGAATATACCAGGAGCTTGTAATTAATTGCATAATGATTGAACGGTTCAAACCCGCGCCCCACCATTCTAATTTTTTTTCCGTGATTTCCCTAAATCGCTTCAGTTAAATGCCGGGATGGTTCCCGTGAAAGGGCAGGGCCGACTTCCTTCCCCATCCTGCCCTAATCCGATGGAACCGATGACCTCGCTGTTTAGTCCCCACCTCCGAGTCAACTAATCAACCAGCCATAATGAATAATAAACTTTCCCGTAATGAACATTTATTATTAAAGGTCAGATGGCCAGGAAGTCGCTTGTACTCGTATATTACGTTCTCTACGAAAAGTTGTTACACAGTCACTTAGATACAACTAAACCATGGCAGTCTAGCTTCGCACGGCAGCGCTATTTACGGCACTAATAACGCGAAGTGCACAGGTTCCATATCACTAATTATTCTGGATTAATTATTCTTGTCACAGCTTGCTGTACACACAGCAAACAAATCCTATTTGTTTGTCATGAAGTTTCCCGCTCGCCGAGAGCAAACGGATTTAACAGTGACCGGTGAGCAGCAAGGAACTGGTTGTGTACAGAACCAGTTGCCTGTGTTATCAAAGTAACCAGGCACTGTACAAATATATTACTTAAGAAATACTTCGTAACAGAATCTTTAAATGAGTTTGTTTCAATAGTCTCGTTAATATCCTTAGGTAGTGTATTTTACAGTTTCATTCCTTTGCAGAGAATGTTTAATGCTGTTTTGAGTTTTGCTTCGATTCTCTCTTGCTAAATATAAGTTCAGTCCAGAAATTGTTCTGCGCTCATGGACAGGGTGTTTATGTGGTACTCATAAAGTATTTTGTTGATATGTATGATTGACTGATAATTAATGTACTTACATGGTGCACTTGACATTTCCAACTCTTTACTGCGAAGATAAGCTATTTTAATTGTTAAAATGCCATAAATAACGAAAATACAATTTTGTTATATAACCGTGCTTATGTCATGGGAAATATTATACGTGCGATTATTTGGTGTCCCTTGGTTGTTCAGTAATGTTAAGACAATGTGTTTTTTCAGTTAACGCTTTGTATTAATGAAATAAGCATTCCGCATAAGAGAAATGTTTGAAGAAATTTACATTGTAACTTTTTAGCTTATCAGTTACTAAGCTGTTACTGTGTAAGTAAATTCATTAATGAAATTATCCAGTCATGCAACTCACTTAGGGTATAGGCTATACTAAAATAAATGAATCTTCCTGTGCAAGGTTAAATACTATTACATAACCTCACTGGCACGCCCAGCAAATAATCCTTATCACTCTTACATCAATGTAAGTCACCTGATGAAAGCAGCATGATGCCGAAACACATCCTGCTAATGAATATTAGTGAAAAGTGACCAAAGCAGTGAAAATTATTTCGTAAATATATAATGCAATCGCTAGCCTCAAGGAATTCCGTACAACACGGACGAATTAAGTCTAGAATATTTTGTTCCCGTTAAGTGCTTAACTATAAGCTTAGCTTCATTTGAGGTTTGTGTTATGCCTACTCTTTATATGCTATGTAGTAGGCCCGATCGCATTCAGTCGTTAGCTACGCATCTTATTTCTCATGGTGCTTATTTAGTAGGTGACGTAGAAAGCTGTAAACTATAACTGACTGGGTGGTGCCACTTTGCCTCGCTACCGGAGCGCTGTTGTAAAGGTATACACATTCCGCCTTTAACCTGCCATGGTTGCCTGTTAGTCAGGCAGGCAAGCTGATGCCCGTTATCATTGGAACGGGCAGACTGCTTTAGCTACAATGAAGCCAAGCTGTGCCCAACCCAAGCAGGCTATAAAGAAGTCCTGGTTGCCTGCCCGTCTGTCCGCTGTGTTACGCTACTTAGTTTATTCTGCTCGCTGTCATTACGCTGTTATGAGTGCGATTCAGAAGTGGATGGCAATACCCGAGTACCTCAAGACGAAGCTCAAAGACGTACATATTCATTTTGGGTCATTGTAGGCCAGGAAATAGTGGATGTTATTTTTTCTTTTTTTTTCCTTTATCGGCGTATTTCTGGCTCATTTACTTATTTCTTTACGAACAGTTTTCTGTGCAACTTCATTCTCTTTCTACTAGTACTGGCTATTCTCATTTCCAACCATCATCAGGTCACCTCTAACACGTGTTTTGTGAAGTAATGAGAACCATCTGCGAAAGTCGAGATACTTTGCCCCTAAGAACCTTAAGTAGTCTACTATATGGCAACGCCAACCAAAGTAAGGTCTAGGAAGTCCAGTTTCTGTAACCTTAGAGTGTTCCAGCCAAATACGATCACAGGTATACCAGTTTTAATTATTTTTCCACAGTGTGTTTGTCAGGTTCGCTGAATTCATTGTAAGTAGCCAAAATAGTTCATTCTATAGATTCCAAATGTATACTACTGAACACGAAGCTCGGTGTCCATATTATGTTAATCTAAAAAGTACATAGCTGAAAGAAGAAGCTTTTGTTTCATACTAAGGTGTCTTTGCACTACGTTGCATACCACGGGAATGTGGTATTTAATACCCGCTGAGCCATATTTTATTCCCATTTCAGTCAATGCTTGCTCTAGATTTACAAAGCCTATATGCTGATAAATGGCCTCAAGTCCTAAACACACATATCCACAAACTTGTCACCTGCTTTGTACTCTCTTAAAATATTTATGGAGTGAGGGAACTGCATGTCAAATTTGCAAACATGTCGTAACGTACTCGGGATTCCCGAATGAATGTTTAGTAACTTTTTGCACAATTTGCATCGCGTGACACCAACTGACTTATATGAAGCTGCTACATAGACGCACAGGAACTTTTCTCCTGATGGATGTGGGCTCTGTTTCGTGACTGGTGTACATTACTCAATTCTTAATTTAAGGAGTTTTGCTATTTACGGAGCAAAATAACTGATGATGGTCGAAGTAGAGAGGATATAAAATGTAGACTGGCAATGGCATGGGAAGCGTTTCTGAAGAAGAGAAATTTGTTAACATCGAGTATAGATTTAAGTGTCAGGAAGTCGTTTCGAAAGTATTTGTATGGAGTGTAGCCATGTATGGAAGTGAAACATGGACGATAAATAATTTGGACAAGAAGAGAATAGAAGAGTTCGAAATGTGGTGCTACAGAAGAATGCTGAAGATTAGATGGGTAGATCACATAACTAATAAGGAGGTATTGAACAGAATTGGGGAGGAGTTTGTGGCACAACTTGACAAGAAGGAGGGATCGTTTGGTAGGACACGTTCTGAGACAGTAAGGGATCACCAATTTAGTGTTGGAGGGCAGTCTGGAGGGTAAAAATCGTAGAGGGAGACCAAGAGACGAATACACTAAGAAGATTCAGAAGGATGTAGGTTGCAGTAGTTCCTCAGATGAAGAAGCTTGCACAGGATAGAGTAGCATGAAGAGCTGCATCAAACCAGTCTCAGGACTGAAGACCACAACAACAACAACAACAATTTATCCTCAATCTCCTTTAAGTTTCATTTGATCATTTTGGTGCTCCCGCTGTTATGATAAACTTGCACTAAATCTCCCTCCATATACCTGCCTAGTTTGGTTGGATTGACAGGTGCATCAGGCAGAAAGGGTCCCGTGAAGCTTTCCAGTCTAGCGGAAACCCAAATCGGCCTGCTTTTACCACTGTGCTTCTGTACGCGTGTAGTCCAGCGTTCTGTTACAGCAGGTTGAGCTGCTTTAATGGTTGCGGCAGAGATAGGGGCAGGCAGGCTGGAAGGAGAATTTTTACACCTCTGCAATTCCCCGTGTGATCACTGTTGGTGGCCAGACGTGAGGTTGTCCAGAGACCGTAGAATGGGGATCCCGAGTTGGCTGCCCGCCAGTAACCTGCGCCTCGCCGTGTTGCAGGGCGCGGGCCGCGGCCGCTGCGAGTACCTGGTGCGCCTGGACGCGCTGTCGTGGCCGCCGCCGTACCCGCCGGGCGAAGAGGAGGAGGGGGAGGGGGAGGGGGAAGGAGGGGCGGAGGGGGAGGCGCAGGCGACGCCGCCGTGCCGGCCGGAGGCGGGCGCCGCGACGCCCGCGGGCTTCGTGCGGCTGCGGCTGCAGGGCTCCGCGCGGCGCCGCTGGGCCGACCTCGCCAGCGCCGACGGCTTCCTGAGGAGGTGCGTACCGTCTGAAACGCCGCCCATCTTCTCTCCCGCCCCGTGCTCCTCACTTGTAAGCAAGCAGACGTTGTGTCGTTCAGTACACACAACGCAGATTCTGTATTGGGATCACCAATCTCATATACAGGGTGGTCCATTGATAGTGACTGGGCCAAATATCTCAAGAAATAAGCATCAAACGAAAAAACTACAAAGAACTAAACTCGTCTAGCTTTAAGGGGGAAACCAGATGGCACTATGGTTGGCCCGTTAGATGGCGCTGCCATAGGTCAAACGGATATCAACAGCGTTTTTTTTTTTTAAATAGGAACCCCCGTTTTTTATTACGTAAAGAAATATGAATGTTTTAGTTGTGATAGATGGCGCTGTAATAGCCACAAACGTGTAAGTACGTGATATCACGTAACATTCCGCAAGTGCTGACGGTATTTGCTTCGTGACATATTACCCGTGTTAAAATGGACCGTTTACCAATTGTGATCAAAATGCCCAACGGCGTGTGCTATGTCTGCTGCTCGGTATCCTGGACGGCATCATCCAAGTGTCCGGACCGTTCGCCGGATAGTTACGTTGTTTAAGGAAATAGGAAGTGTTCAGCCACATGAGAAACGTCAACCACGACCTGCAACAAATTATGATGCCCAAGCAGGTGTTTTAGCTGTTGTCGCGACCAATCCGCAAATCAGTAGCAGACAAATTGCGCGAGAATCGGGAATGTCAAAAACGTCGGTATTGAGAATGCTACACCATCGATTGCACCCGTACCATATTTCTATGCACCAGGAACTGCATGGCGACGACTTTGAACGTCGTGTACAGTTCTGCCACTGGGCACAAGAGAAATTACGGGACGATGACACATTTTTTGCACGCGTTCTATTTAGCGACGAAGCGTCATTCACCAACAGCGGTAACGTAAACCGGCATAATATCCACTGTTGGGCAACGGAAAATCCACGACGGCTGTGACAAGTGGAACATCAGTGACCTTGGTGGGTTAATGTATGGTGCGGCATTATGGGAGGAAGGATAATTGGCCCCCATTTTATCGATGGCAATCTAAATGGTGCAATCTATGCTGATTTCTTACGTAATGTTCTACCGATGTTACTACAAGATGTTTCACTGCATGGCAGAATGGCGATGTACTTCCAACATGACGGATGTCCGGCACATAGCTCGTGTGCGGTTGAAGCGGTATTGAATAGCATATTTCGTGACTGGTGGATTGGTCGTCGAAGCACCATACCATGGCCCGCACGTTCACCGGATCTGACGTCCCCGGATTTCTTTCTGTGGGGGAAACTGAAGGATATTTGCTATCGTGATCCACCGACAACGCCTGACAACATGTGTCAGCGCATTGTCAATGCATGTGTGTACATTAGGAAAGGCGAACTACTCGCTGTTGAGAGGAATGTCGTTACACGTATTGCCAAATGCATTGAGGTTGACGGACATCATTTTGAGAATTTATTGCATTAATGTGGTATTTACAGGTAATCACGCTGTAACAGCGTGTGTTCTCAGAAATGATAAGTTCACAAAGGACATGTATCACATTGGAACAACCGAAATAAAATGTTCAAACGTACCTACGTTCTGTATTTTAATTTAAAAAAACCTACCTGTTACCAACTCTGAGCCATATGCTTGTGACTATTACAGCGCCATCTATCACAAAGCGAAAAAAGTGGTCCAACTAAAACATTCATATTTCTTTACGTACTACACGAATAAGTAATAAAAAATGGAGGTTCCTATTTAGAAAAACGCAGTTGATGTCCGTTTGACTTATGGCAGCTAGACAAGTTTCGTTCTTTGTAGTTTTTTCGTTTGACGCTTATTTCGTGAGGTATTTGGCCCGGTAACGATCAATGGACCACTCTGTATCAAGATACACTCCATACTTACGGTGTGTGGCAGAGGTTACGTCTGGCACCATCCACAGTTACATCTATATCTACATGGATATTCTGCAAATCGCATTTAAGTGTCTCGCAGACGGTTCATCGAACCACCTTCACAATTCTCTATTATTCCAATCTCGTATAGCGCGCGGAAAGAACGAACACCTATATCTTTCCGTACGATCTCTGATTTCCCTTATTTTATCGTGGAGATCGTATCTTCCCATGTAAGTCGGTGTCAACAACATATTTTCGCATTAGGAGGAGAAAGTTGGCCATTGGAATTTCGTGAGAAGATTCTGTCGCAATGAAAAACGTCTCTCTTTTAATGATGTCCAGCCCAAATCCTGTAACATTTCTGTAACACTCTCTCCCATATGTCGCGATGATACAAAACGTACTGCCTTTCTTTGACATTTTCGATGTACTCCGTCAGTCCTATCTGGTAAAGATCCCACACCGCGCAGCAGTATTCTAAAAGAGGACAGACAAGCGTAGTGTAGGCAGTATTTTTAGTAGATCTGTTACATTTTCTAAGTGTCCCGCTGTGGGGCGGCGGTGGAATTTATGCTGTGTTTTATATAATGTTTTGTGATGTAGAAATTATGCATTTCCCGGCCGATGCACCATATGTGGGGCGGCGGTGGAATTTTGCTGTTTATTATTTAATGTAATGTGGAAATTATGCATTTCCCTGCCGATGCACCATATGTGGGGCGGCGGTGGAATTTTGTTATTAAATAAATGATTGTTTTTCCCGGCCGATGCACCATATGTGGGGTGGCTGGTAGGAATAATGTTGTTATATAAAATGTTTGAATGTAGAAACCCTGCATTTCCCGGCCGATTAACCATATGTGCGGCGGCGGGTGGAATTATTGTTGTTAAATGTTCCTATTATTTATGCTGTCTTTTGCCGTTCTCAACACTGGCTCTCTAACTACAATATTGGCAACCAGAAAGTGATTAGCAAAACGTGAAGCCTGTAATTAGAATTCCTAGTGCCCACTTCATCTGAGAAATACACTTATAGCTACAGCTTATAGCTCTGAGGAATTAGGAGATTGTCTGGGATTTATAATCAAAAACGATCGTGAAAGAAAAAAACGTTCTCTATATTCTGAAAGTCACAGATGAAAAACAAAAAAGAATCCACACAACCTGACTAACAGAGCAGTTCAGAGTCTAATCTAATGCGCTGATGCAACTATAACTGTCCAAATTAAATATTAAATGAATGCTCGCCATAATTTGATGATAATGTTCATCAAACGCCACGCTAAATAATGGTAGAATGACTGTCCCGCAGCGGCACGTGAAAAAACGACATACGCAAACTGAAGATAGATAATTAAAGTTATCCCAGAATTAACACTTCTCTCGAAAATGATTTCATGGTTACGCGTATCTCGAGTAACTTAATAAGGCATCCGAGACTGTTTATAGCAATGATACCGACGCGACGCGACTCCCGACACAGATGGTGTGCTATTCAGCGTCTGGAGAGAACTGGGGCCTTTCTTCTTCGCGCAGCGTTCTTATATATAAAGCCGCGGTGCGGACGGCTAAGGGAACGCCTGATCAAATCGGCTCTCCCGACTAGCCGCTGGGCTAGTAATGCACCACATTAAGTTACCGAATAAATCATAGCTTCTTTTGCTGATGGCGGATGAAGCTCTCAATTTAAATATGCATTCAGCACACCGGTAAGTAATCATAATAAAAGTTTGACGTGGTTAAGTTAAATATTTTGGGCGAGAGAATTAATTTAATTACACTACACACAGTAGACGAGCTCTGAACTTGCCCTTTGGAGATACGCTATCGCTATAGTTTTATAGTTATTCAGTTGAAACTTCTCACATCTTTATGGTTATAGCGGATCTCCATTCTACTTAAATATAAACATCCTAGCCTTATTTATTAGCCTACTTAATCTATCTCACTTCCTTAATTTTTAAGACAACAGCAAATTATGAATTTCAACAAAAATTTTAATTTGTGAGATCCAAAGTACTGGTGGTGGTGGTTAGTGTTTAACGTCCCGTCGACAACGAGGTCATTAGAGACGGAGCGCAAGCTCGGGTTGGGGAAGGATTGGGAAGGAAATCGGCCGTGCCCTTTCAAAGGAACCATCTCGGCATTCGCCTGAAACGATTTAGGGAAATCACGGAAAACCTAAATCAGGATGGCCGGAGACGGGAGATCCAAAGTACTGTTTCTATTAAATTATTATGGAGAAGGAATCTAAATATAAATTTTTAAGTCTCTAGCTCTTTTCTCTTGCGCCAATGATTTTTACAGAAAAACGTCCAAATTTCTAAAATGGTTAAAGTTATCGAACTGATATTCAACACATATTAATTTAGTATTACTCCTGACATGCTAGAACCGTTTCAGGTTATTTACTTGATTTTAAAAGTATTGCGCAACATTTATGACGTCCGAGCTAGTTACAGCGGACTGGCTGGCACACAATGGAAAGACTGATGTGAATTTACTACGGCGTGAGTAGGCTGCTTCCCTACACCGCCAGTAAAACGCAGTCTTTAGTTAACCTTCCCCACAACATTTTCTATGTGTTCCTTCCAATTTAAGTTGCTCGTAATTGTAATGCCTAGTTATTTAGCTGAATTTACGTCTTTTAGATTAGACTGATTTATCGTGTAGCCGAAGTTTAACGGATTCCTTTTAGCGCTCATGTGGATGACCTGACACTTTTCGTTATTTAGGGTCTACTGCTAATTTTCAAACCATTCAGATATCTTTTCTAAATCGTTTTGCAATTTGTTTTGATCTTCTGATGACTTTATTAGTCGATAAACGACAGCGTCATCTGCAATAAACCTAACACTGCTGCTCAGATTGTCTCCTAAATCGTTTATATAGATAAGAAACAGAAAAGGCCCTGTAACACTACCTTTGGGAAAACCAGAAATCATGTCTGTTTTATTCGATTACTTTCCGTCAATTACTACGAACTGTGACCTCTCTGACAGGAAATCACAAATATAGTCACATAACGGAGACGATATTCCATAAGCACGCAATTTCACTACAAGCCGCTTGTGTGGTACAGTGTCAAAAGCCTTCCGGAAATCCAGAAATACGGAATCGATCTGAAATCCCTTATCAATAGCACTCAATACTTCATGTGAATAAAGAGCTAGTTGTGTTTCCCAAGAACGATGTTTTCTAAACCCATATTGACTGTGTGTCAATAGACCGTTATCTTCGAGGTAATTCATAATGTTTGAACAAAATATATGTTCCAAAACCCTGCTGCATATCGACGTTAACGATATGGGCCTGTAATTAAGTGGATTACTCCTATTACCTTTCTTGAATATTGGTGTGACCTGTGCAACTTTCCAGTCTTTGGGTACGGTTCTTTCGTCTAACGAACGGTTGTATATGATTGTTAAGTATGGAGCTAATGCATCAGCATACTCCGAAAGGAACCTAATTGGTACACAGTCTGGACCAGAAGACTTGCTTTTATTAAGTGATTTAAGTTGCTTCACTACTCCGAGGAGATTTACTTCTACGTTACTCATGTTAGCAGCTGTTCTCGATTAGAATTCCGGAATATTTACTACGTCTTCTTTTGTGAAGGCATTTCGAAAGGCTGTGCTTAGTAACTCTGCTTTGGCAGCACTGTCACCACTGTATTCGATAGTATCTCCATTGATATCGCGCAGAGAAGGCATTGATTGTTTCTTGCCACTAACATACTGCACATACGACCGGATCGCTTTGGATTTTCTGTCAGGTTTCGAGACAAAGTTTCGTTGTGGATACTGTTATAAGCATCTCGCACTAAAGTCCGCGCTAAATTTTCGAGCTGCTGTAAAAGATCGCCAATAATGGCGATACTCTAACGTCAACTAACCTGACCTAACTTGTCGTTTCCATCCTGACTGTTCGCGAACCTCGCTAAGAGTTTCAGGAGCCCTGCCGAGCAACACTCAAGAATTGGCCGAAAGAATGTTTTGTGAGACTCCTCTTTCGTGAGCGAGGTACATTTTGCTGTTTTATGGTCTGTTGTAGGGCACACTGTAGCAACGAGGTTTTGCATGCCTCAGCGTACTATAGCACTTACTGTCGAAGAAGCTGCGATTAATGCAACCTCTGAGCGTCTTCTCGGGGTCAAAGTTCAGTTATTACAGAAGCTTACTTACTTTTGGAAGAGATCCAACGTTGGTTACAATATTTGACAAGTGTCACTCTGAATCAAATTTGAACAAGTTTATCAAACGCTTCCAAGAAATTTCAAGTCGAATCGCGAAGAGATGGACTGATGGACGAGCAGCGACCGTCCAAGACTCGTTTCAGGCTGTTTTCCGCTGGCTGTCGTCGTGAGGGACTGGCCGTCGGTTCTGGAAGTGGACCCACCAGTTGAGTCCGCAGTCGACTTTGTAGCGCCTTGCAGCCGACTTAAGCACCCGCTAGGCGGAATGACACCGAGCACCGTTCCACTTGCAGCCACGTGACAGGCGATGCAGAGTAGGAAGTGAAAGGCGTCGACTTCTGTAGCCCAGTCCTGTGCTACGGCTTTAGCCGTACGCCATCTCACCGCTAACGCCTGCTAGGCGAGCAACCCAAATTACACTGGTGTAGCGCGTGGAGCCTCTGTTTCCCGTGATAAACACTGCGGTACATTTCCTTAGGCTTCTAAAATGTGTTACAGCCTAGAATATGCTTTCCCTACAACTTGGTTCACATTACCAATAATAATATACCAACACCCGTTGTTTTGGTTTTCTTTGTCACGCAACCAGTTTCGACATTACATTGTCTCATCTTCAGGCCTATACCGTGATGGTTACAAAAGACGAATGAGTACATAATAAAAACCCAGAGAGCATTGTCAAAATTAGGCAACTGCTACATATTAATTTACATAAGTAAAAGAAAATTAATTAAAATCTACATGATGCAACGTAATATGTACTATCAGAAATTAACTAGTTATTCATGCATCCTGCGAAAACGTCAGTGACCTAATGGAAGTAATAATAAAACAGAAGCGTCAAAGTAACGTAACCAACATACCTCTGTACCCATTGTCTACAAATATGTATGGCGATGAGTGGTAAGACTCTGCCGGTTTCTGTCAAAATGTAAAAGAGGCGGGCAAAGTGACCGACACATCATATGTGAAGTAAGAGAACAGGATCGTATATCATGTACAGTAAAGGGGTTCAGTATAAGTAATGGTAATCCGTGTAATAAGTATTCCAAAAGGAACGGCAAATTAAAAGAGGAACTACAGCTATTGAAATACCATAGCTGCTCCCTGCCGCCGTTGGATAAGCAGCTGCAGCAGCAAGTCGTATACTCCTAGCTCACTCATTTGTTACATAGTTTAATTCTTAATTTCTTTGCGTGTTTTTGGTACTTGAATTGTTTAATTCATAAATTTCGGGCGTATTATAGTACTTGAGAGTTGTAGCATCGCGTTTTAGTACCTGAATAGTGTAAAATCGCGTAGTCTCCTTCCGCCGCCGAGCAGTGTGTCAGCAGTGCGCAAGTAGCAGCATTACTGCATTTACTAGGCAATCTTGTATTTTAATAACCGTTTAAATTTTGTCGATTTGTTTGCGCTCTCCGTAGATTAGTTCAGACGTTCTTTGCACAACAGTTTTTAGCATGGATAGGGACTGCAACTGCTGTGTTCGGATGCAGGCTGAGTTGGCATCCCTTCGCTCCCAGCTTCAGGCAGTGTTGGCTTCGGTCACACAGCTTGAGGCGGTTGCCAATGGGCATCTCTGTGGGGGTCCGGATGGGGGTTTGTCGGGGACGGCCAGCTCGTCCCACGCATCCCCCGATCGGACTACGACTGTGGTTGCCCGGGATACTGCCCGCATTGAGGCTGATCCCTCACTTGTGGTAGAGTGGGAGGTCGTCTCAAGGTGTGGCAGGGGGCGAAAGACATTCCGGAGGGCTGGACGGAAGGCCTCTCCAGTTTGTCTGACGAACGGTTTCAGGCTCTGTCTCAGGCTGATACTGATCTTCGGCCTGACATGGCTGCTTGTCCTGTTCCAGAGGTTGCCCCTTAGTCTGCAAGATCCGGGCGGTCGCAGAGGGTGGGCTTACTGGTAGTTGGGAGCTCCAACGTCAGGCGCGTAATGGGGCCCCTTAGGGAAATTGCAGCAAGAGAGGGGAAGAAAACCAATGTGCACTCCGTGTGCATACCGGGGGGAGTCATTCCAGATGTGGAAAGGGTCCTTCCGGATGCCATGAAGGGTACAGGGTGCACCCATCTGCAGGTGGTCGCTCATGTCGGCACCAATGATGTGTGTCGCTATGGATCGGAGGAAATCCTCTCTGGCTTCCGGCGGCTATCTGATTTGGTGAAGACTGCCAGTCTCGCTAGCGGGATGAAAGCAGAGCTCACCATCTGCAGCATCGTCGACAGAACTGACTGCGGACCTTTGGTACAGAGCCGAGTGTAGGGTCGGAATCAGAGGCTGAGACGGTTCTGCGACCGTGTGGGCTGCAGATTCCTCGACTTGCGCCATAGGGTGGTGGGGTTTCGGGTTCCGCTGGATAGGTCAGGAGTCCACTACACGCAACAAGCGGCTACACGGGTAGCAGGAGTTGTGTGGCGTGGGCTGGGCGGTTTTTTAGGTTAGATGGCCTTGGGCAAGTACAGGAAGGGCAACAGCCTCAACGGGTGCGGGGCAAAGTCAGGACATGCGGGGACCAAGCAGCAATCGGTATTGTAATTGTCAACTGTCGAAGCTGCGTTGGTAAAGTACCGGAACTTCAAGCGCTGATAGAAAGCACCGAAGCTGAAATCGTTATAGGTACAGAAAGCTGGCTGAAGCCAGAGATAAATTCTGCCGAAATTTTTACAAAGCTACAGACGGTGTTTAGAAAGGATAGATTGCATGCAACCGGTGGTGGAGTGTTCGTCGCTGTTAGTAGTAGTTTATCCGGTAGTGAAGTAGAAGTGGATAGTTCCTGTGAATTATTATGGGTGGAGGTTACACTCAACAACCGAGCTAGGTTAATAATTGGCTCCTTTTACCGACCTCCCGACTCAGCAGCATTAGTGGCAGAACAACTGAGAGAAAATTTGGAATACATTTCACATAAATTTTCTCAGCATGTTATAGTCTTAGGTGGAGATTTCAATTTACCAGATATAGACTGTGATACTCAGATGTTTAGGACGGGTGGTAGGGACAGAGCATCGAGTGACATTATACTGAGTGCACTATCCGAAAATTACCTCGAGCAATTAAACAGAGAACCAACTCCTGGAGATAACATCTTGGACCTACTGATAACAAACAGACCTGAACTTTTCGACTCTGTATGGGCAGAACAGGGAATCAGTGATCATAAGGCCGTTGCAGCACCCCTGAATATGGAAGTAAATAGGAATATAAAAGAGGGAGGAAGGTTTATCTGTTTAGCAAGAGTAATAGAAGGCAGATTTCAGACTACCTAACAGATCAAAACGAAAATTTCTGTTCCGACACTGACAATGTTGAGTGTTTATGGAAAAAGTTCAAGGCAATCGTAAAATGCGTTTTAGACAGGTACGTACCGAGTAAAACTGTGAGGGACGGGAAAAACCCACCGTGGTACAACAACAAAGTTAGGAAACTACCGCGAAAGCAAAGAGAGCTTCACTCCAAGTTTAAACGCAGCCGAAACCTCTCAGACAAACAGAAGCTAAACGATGTCAAAGTTAGCGTAAGGAGGACTATGCGTGAAGTGTTCAGTGAATTCGAAAGTAAAATTCTATGTACCGACTTGACAGAAAATCCTAGGAAGTTCTGGTCTTACGTTAAATCAGTAAGTGGCTCGAAACAGCATATCCAGACACTCCGTGATGATGATGGCATTGAAACAGATGATGACACGCGTAAAGCTGAAATACTAAACACCTTTTTCCAAAGCTGTTTCACAGAGGAAGACCGGACTGCAGTTCCTTCTCTAAATCCTCGCACAAACGAAAAAATGGCTGACATCGAAATAAGTGTCCAAGGAATAGGAAAGCAATTGGAATCACTAAACAGAGGAAAATCCACTGGACCTGACGGGATACCAATTCGATTCTACACAGAGTACGCGAAAGAACTTGCCCCCCTTCTAACAGCCGTGTACCGCAAGTCTCTAGAGGAACGGAGGGTTCCAAATGATTGGAAAAGAGCACAGGTAGTCCCAGTCTTCAAGAAGGGTCGTCGAGCAGATGCGCAAAACTATAGACCTATATCTCTGACGTCGATCTGTTGTAGAATTTTAGAACATGTTTTTTGCTCGAATATCAGGTCGTTTTTGGAAACCCAGAAACTACTATGTAGGAACCAACATGGATTCCGGAAACAGCGATCGTGTGAGACCCAACTCGCTTTATTTGTTCATGAGACCCAGAAAATATTAGATAAAGGCTCCCAGGTAGATGCTATTTTTCTTGACTTCCGGAAGGCGTTCGATACAGTTACGCACTGTCGCCTGATAAACGAAGTAAGAGCCTACGGAATATCAGGCCAGCTGTGTGGCTGGATTGAAGAGTTTTTAGCAAACAGAACACAGCATGTTGTTATCAATGGAGAGACGTCTACAGACGTTAAAGTAACCTCTGGCGTGCCACAGGGGAGTGTTATCGGACCATTGCTTTTCACAATATGTATAAATGACCTAGTAGATAGTGTCGGAAGTTCCATGCGGCTTTTCGCGGATGATGCTGTAGTATACAGAGAAGTTGCAGCATTAGAAAATTGTAGCGAAATGCAGGAAGATCTGCAGCGGATAGGCACTTGGTGCAGGGAGTGGCAACTGTCCCTTAACATAGACAAATGTAATGTATTGCGAATACATAGAAAGAAGGATCCTTTATTGTATGTTTATATGATAGCGGAACAAACACTGGTAGTAGTTACTTCTGTAAAATATCTGGGAGTATGCGTGCGGAACGATTTGAACTGGAATGATCATATAAAATTAATTGTTGGTAAGGCGGGTACCAGGTTGAGATTCATTGGGAGAGTGCTTAGAAAATGTAGTCCATCAACAAAGGAGGTGGCTTACAAAACACTCGTTCGACCTATACTTGAGTATTGCTCATCAGTGTGGGATCTGTACCAGATCGGGTTGACGGAGGAGATAGAGAAGATCCAAAGAAGAGCGGCGCGTTTCGTCACAGGGTTATTAGGTAACCGTGATAGCGTTACGGAGATGTTTAATAAACTCAAGTGGCAGACTCTGCAAGAGAGGCGCTCTGCATCGCGGTGTAGCTTGCTCGCCAGGTTTCGAGAGGGTGCGTTTCTGGATGAGGTATCGAATATATTGCTTCCCCCTACTTATACCTCCCGAGGAGATCACGAATGTAAAATTAGAGAGATTAGAGCGCGCACGGAGGCTTTCAGACAGTCGTTCTTCCCGCGAACCATATGCGACTTGAACAGGAAAGGGAGGTAATGACAGTGGCACGTAAAGTGCCCTCCGCCACACACCGTTGGGTGGCTTGCGGAGTATAAATGTAGATGTAGATGTAGAACTCAATGGTTATTAGACAATACTTTATAAGGAGGAAAAAAGAGAACACTGTAGGAGGATGGAGTTACATTTAATTTCACATTACGTCACTCCCTCCGGTATTGTGTGGCTGTTAGTATTTCGAGCCATTTATGGTTCAAATGGCTCTGAACACTATGGGACTTAACTGCTGTGGCCATCAGTCCCTAGAACTTAGAACTACTTAAACCTAACTAGCCTAAGGACATCACACACATCCATGCCCGAGGCAGGATTCGAACCTGCGACCGTAGCGGTCGCGCGGTTCCAGACTGTAGCGCCTAGAACCGCTCGGCCACTTCGGCCGGCGAGGCATTTATGGCCAACTGAGTAAAAGGTCCTGTACTGCCGTTACTACTCTCAGTTACACAACCTGTCCCAGTCATACGGGGCCCGGGAAAGAGTTTTATATAAATATTGATGAAAGAGGATGTGAAACCAAATTTGTACATGACATACCTTCTTGGTTCAGAAATCAAGGTATTGAAAGTACACCACAAGGGGTGCTGGAAATGACCTCCCTCTGCCTGTGTGCACAGGTCAACGCGGCGCTGCATGTTCGTGAATGTTGCTGACACTGAGTACTGGATTTCACGGCTGAGTGCCTCAAGTAATTCGTCTGTGAAATATCGCAAGAGCGAAGTTCCCTGAGCTGTCTGTGGTTCTCGTGTTTCAGTGTAGCATGGCTTAATGTTGATCGTGTTGCGTCCGACATGTTTTCCAATGCTGTTGATTCTGGCGTTGTGTCGATATTCTGTGTAAGAGCGTGTGTTTCTTGTGAAACAACATTGATAGCTAGTTCCTTTAAGAAAAGTCAGCGACTGTTTTTATAACGTTTCGGTGGTCGGTGCAAATCACCCAAACACCGCATTCAAGGCTTGGTGACGAAGATGGAGACAAAGGAAACACTGTTACGCCTCGGAGGCATGTGGTGCCGGCAGTTATCGGCAGAATGTATAGCTGAGTTACAGATACGGTTATTGGCGTTGCCTTTTATCGCAGGAATATGGAGTATTGCGTCGCACGTTAGAGACAATGTGTGCAAGAGCAAATGATGCAGCAACAACGCGTGACGTGGGAACATTGGCCGTCCAGTACCCTGGCAGCAACATTCACAAACATACAGCGCCATGTCCAACTGTATGTAAAGGTGCGGGGAGGCCACTTCCTTCATTTCTCAACTATAAACGTATGTCATGCACAAATTTGGCTTCACATCATTTTTTTATTAACATTTTTGTGACACTTTTCCAGGGGTCCCTTGCGATTAGGACATCCGTTATATCGCGAATAGGAAAATCGCTCCTAAAAATCGTGTACCTTACGGAAGTGGGGTTACTTTGATGCCTTAATGATACGTATGGCCATACCGTAGGTGCAACACGTCAGAGAGGAGATCACACCGTAATATGGTACCAGTAGAGGAGCAGCCAACTTTTCAGTAGCTGCAGTAACAACAGCCTGCATGATGTGGTATCCTAACAATAGCCAACGTGGCCTCGCTACGTAGATATTGCCAACGGCGATAGACATAACGACTGTACGAAATTAAATGTAAAGAAGCAAAAGTCATTTTATGGCAATCCGCCACGAGGTAACTAGAGAGAGAGAGGGAGAGAGAGAGAGAGTATACGCGATCCTTGGTAAACGGTGTAGGCAGCCAGATATCGGCTGTATTCTTTCCAGAAAGCAGTTTCTCGATAAGCGATGCAGCGAAGTCAAGGCGAAAGACAAACTTTGTTGGACGCAACCGGATTTTTATCGCGCTCCTTCAGAATGCGAGTCCGTAACGTGTCTCGAATTTGCAAACGTTATGCCACTGAAGATGGAACACGACCAAACGGTTTCGAGGGCGCGTGTAGGGACTAGGCGAATTTTCATGCAAACTGTTGCGTTTGCGGCTCAAACTAATTGAATTGAATAGTTGAATTTTTACCAGTTAGACAATTTTGTTAGAAAACGAGTAGCTGAGTATGCGTTTAAATAAGCAAGTAGCAGTATCACAAAACCAATCTAGACGCATCTTCATCAGTCCAATTATCTTATGTCTGCTATCTTTCCTGCACGGCCTCTGCAATTCCCGCATTCGAATCCTGTGTGCATCTCCCTCTTTACCACCTTTCTGGACCTTTGGATGCCTTGGCTTTCTGAGGTATTCTGTTATCATCGATATGTGATACCATTATAGATGTACCAATGTTGAATCTCTAGTCATCATTCATTTCATGAGTTCATTTCCTACCTGGTCCATTAATGTGGGTTTTACAAAACGTTTCTGCAGTTCATCATTTCCACTGGGAGAAGTTTTTCTTCCATTCCCTATGCAAGTGTCTATACTTCTTCCCGATACGACGCAGCGCTTTCCACAAAACGTTTGTACAGTAAATTCATTGTAGCTTTGGAGATATTGTACTTCCATCCTAATGAATGCTTAGTTATGGCCTTTGCTTTCCACACTTTGAACATTCCTTGTATCCGCCGTCAGCGTGATCACCAGACCGTTTTCATGGTTCCGTACCTCAGCGCTAGAAACGGCACGCTTACAGGATGACTCTGTTGTCCGCCTGTCTGTGTGTCTGTCCGACGGTTAAGACCCAACGTTCTCTTGAACGGTAGAGGTGTAAAGTTGAAATTTATCTCACATATGAGGGGCAGTCAAATGGAAACAGAACCCCCGCCACGACGGGGAAGTAGAGTGGCTCCATTCAAAAGTAGTCACCACACCTGCTAAGACATTTATCCGACTGGCAGACGAGACAATCAAATCCAGTTTCGTAGAACGCGGTCGGCTGCTGATGGATCCACAACCGCACACGTTCCTGCACTTCTCCGTCCGACTGAAACACATGTGTTTCTTAAGGGTCGCGAGATGCGAAAAACACACAGTGAAAGTTCCGGGCCGAAGGATGTTGCAGTGTTTCTCACCCAGAAGTCTTCGTCCAATTGGCAGCGTGGGGGCGCGCGTTACCGTGCAACAGCGTGATGCGGTCCGAGAGCACTCCCGGGCGTTTTGACTTTACGGCGCGACGGAGTTTCTGCAAAGTCTCTTCACCGCTGCGTACTGACTGTTGTTTCACGAGCCAGGAAGTCGATGAGAGAGCGCCCTGCAGTCGAAGGAGGAGGTCATCATAACCTTACGGGATTTGTGTGAACAGCTTTGGATTTCTTCAGCTGGGGAGATGTGGGATGTTTTCACTGTTGGATTCAACGTTTTAGCCGCGGGCTGTCGGAACGGAATCGTCCTGTTTCGCGATAACACCTGCCCCCGCGCTGTCAATTCGACGAAGGCTTCAGCGATGTGGCCGGGAAACACTGTAACATCTTCCGTACAGCCCGGATCTTTTACCGTGTTTTTTTCACATCGTTGGCGACCTTAATAAAGACACGTGTTTCAGTCGGAGTAGGAACTGGAGAGCAGGTACGGTTGTGAATCCATCAGCGGCCTTCCACGTTCTACAAAACAGGAATCTTCTCTCCTAGCGGGATAAATGCCTTAACAGGTATCGTGACTACATTTGATTGGAACCATTCCATTTTTCTGTGGTGACGGATGTACGGTTTTCATTCGACTGCCCGTTATACTAAGGTCTACGATCCACTGGCACTGAGAAAAATTTAAGCTCCTAAGTCACTGTAGTCAAAAGCGACGGCCGTCTGTAAAGATCGGTTTTTCTCAGGAGACGGGTAGAGATGTGAAGCTGAAATTTGCGTCCGGTGCTAAGGTCTACGGTCCCTTAACGGTGTAAATAATGTAAGCTACTAGGTCAATGCAACGAAAAGTTACGGCCACATATGACACATATTTTGTTACTCACAAGCTCACCTAGGAAAACCTGCAGGTGAATATATAGGTCGCGGGATCGTATGTTGATCGGACCACGCAGTTTTCAGTCTTCATTTTAACCTAGATCTGTCGACGATGTAGGAGACGCCAGACACAACAGGTGCTTCTGATTCCACGTTAAGCTGTAGGTCCCCTTTCCCCTGTTAGACAACTAGGGTAGCTTAGGAGACGCAACTCCACGAAAACGTGCTCATGCCCTTCTCCTCCTGTGACCATACACTGCATTCTCCAACATTTATCTCCATACACCACTCCTGCCATTCCTCCACTAACTTTCTAAACATTTAACACGTATCTTCCTCATCCTCAGTTTCAGTTAAGCGATAAGTACTGAACTGAAACCTTGAAAGCTCGGCGGCGCCGCGCTGTCTGCCACCGGAACTCGCAGCTGGTGTGGCGCTCAGTGCGTAAAGTTCCGCTGCGCTGACGTGTGTAGCGGCTCCTGCTGACGTGACGCGACGCGACACGACGTGACGTGACGTGACGTGACGTGATGTGACGTGAGGGGCGTTGGCCAGCTTAACACGCGGCGCGTCACAGCCCCGCCGGCGGACACAGAAAACAGGGAGGCCGCAGGGGGCTCTGGAGAGCGCAAGGCCGGCAGCGTGGGCGAGCCGACTCCGCAACACTTCCAGTGTGCTGCGACAAACGCGTCCACCGTTCTGGTCACTGCCGGCGGTGGTAGTGAAGAAACACGAATGTGTTAAACACTCAGTCTTCTGTGTATGACGTCACGCTGTCTAAACCTTACGCCAGCTCAATGGTCGCCTTTTAAAGTTTTACAAACATACGTTAGATGGCACTGTTGAGACACGGCAGCACTGTTGTATTTGCCATTTCTTATGGTTAGAACAATGCTAGCTAGGCAACTGGGCTAGAAGTTTGCTTACAACGACCGTTCAAACGGGGCTACACGTGCAACTCCAAGTTTGACACTGACGCGCAGGCATCAGCACTGTAGAAGATGCTTGATGCTTCATCGAACTTCAGCTATACAAGCTTGTGCAACCATACATACGGGTGCTTGCGTGTTGGCACACATAATTGGGAGGGTTGTACCGACCATGTCGAACGACCTGAAACACGTTAACTGCGAATTGTTGGAAGATTTGTGAAAGTCAGGTCCTCCTATGGCATATTAAATCAAAGGTATATCGTGATAAGACAAAGTGCGTCACTGCGTGTGATCTACATACTGTCACATACACTAAAGCGCCAAAGAAACTGATATAGGCATGCGTATTCAAATACAGAGATATGTAAAATGGCAGAATACGGCACTGCGGCCGGCAAAGCCTATATAATCTGGTGAACCTTCCGGGATGTAAGGTCGTGGTCCATGAAACTCTTCAGCTCCTAACGTTTCGTCCAGAGCTGCGCTGGACATCTTCAGAGGGGTGTTTCTCCTCCGGTGAGTCTTGCTGACTGACGGGTCGGACGTCTGAGAGCGACTTATATATCGTAGAAAGTGGGCGTGACCAAGAATTACACGTGATATGCAGAGATAATCTTTGTCAGAGATAAAACCTAACTATCGATCGTAATCTCGTCACGGATAAACCTGTCTAGCAATTCTGTAGTGCTACTGTCCAAATATCACTAAGTTTCATGGTCTCTTCTTTCCGATTAAAATTATCCCTATGTTTATATATTTCAATTGCTTCTCTACAAAGCCGTGGGTTATAGTTCGTCGTCGTAGATAAAATTTTTGTTTCGGAAAACCTCACTTGATGATTTCCTGACTGAAAAGCGTGTTCAGCTACAGCCGATTTATCTGTTTTTCCTAGTCGGCAAAGACTTCTGTGTTCTTTTAACCGTGTATTTACGCTTCTTTTTGTTGTTCCAATATAAACTTTTCCACATGTACACGGAATTTTATGTATGCCACTGGCTAATAGAGGAGCGCGTTTTTCTTTTACAGACCGGAGAACATGACAAATTTTCTTCGTTGGTCTAAAAACAGGTCTAATATCATGTTCAGTCAGGAAATCATCAAGTGAGGTTTTCCGAAACAAAAATTTTATCTACGACGACGAACTATAACCCACGGCTTTGTAGAGAAGCAATTGAAATATATAAACATAGGGATAATTTTAATCGGAAAGAAGAGACCATGAAACTTAGTGATATTTGGACAGTAGCACTACAGAATTGCTGGACAGTTTTATCCGTGACGAGATTACGATCGATAGTTAAGTTTTATCTCTGACAAAGATTATCTCTGCATATCACGTGTAACTCTTGGTCACGCCCACTTTCTACGATATATAAGTCGCTCTCAGACGTCCGACCCGTCAGTCAGCAAGACTCACCGGAGGAGAAACACCCCTCTGAAGATGTCCAGCGCAGCTCTGGACGAAACGTTAGGAGCTGAAGAGTTTCATGGACCACGACCTTACATCCCGGAAGGTTCACCAGAAGATATGTCATCCGGTCGTGAAAGCCTTCATACTATGGAAGCCTATATAAGACAGGAAGTGTCTGGCGCAGTTGTTACATCGGTTACTGCTGCTACGATGGCAGTTTATCGAGATTTAAGCGAGTTTGAACGTGGTGTTATAGCACGCGCAAGAGTGATGGAACGCAGCATCTATGCAGTAGCGATGAAGTGGGGATTTTCCCGTACGACCATTTCATGAGTGTATCGTGAATATCAGGAATCCGGTGAAACATCAAATGTCCGACAAGGATGCGGCAGGAAAAAGATCCTGCAAGAACGCGACCAACATCGACTGAAGAGAATCGTTGAACGTGACAGAAGTGCAACCCTTCCGCAAATGGCTGCAGATTTCAATGCTGGGCCATCAACAAGTGTGAGGGTGCGAACCATTGAACGAAACATCATCTTGCAGTGAACACATGGTGTGTAGTGGGGTGATCACTCTGTTGTAGAAGTAATACAAAAGCCAAGATCGCTTAAATAGTGTTTACTGGATACTGCATACTGGATAACCGGTTTCAACACACTAAAGGTGCCATCATCGGATCTGAATGTAGATTAACATTTATAAACCATTTGGATATAACGATACATGAGGCAGACCAGCTGATATAAAGTCATTGTCACAAAAATTAAGAAACAACTTCTCTCCTGGTCACTCTTTTCCGTGAGATATGTAAAACCGAAGTCACAAGATAAATCTATTTGGTACATGAGCAGGGACCGATGACCTCAGCAGTTTGGTCTCATAGGACCTTACCACAATTTTCCTATTTCCAGTTCAAACACTTCCGCTAGCCACCTAAGTCCCCAGAAATGAGCATTATTGTGCATATCTGGGATGCCTTGCAACATGCTGTTCAGAAGAGATCTCCACCCCCTCGTACTCTTACGGACTTAAGGACTGTCCTGCAGAATTCATGGTGTCATTTTCCTCCAGCATTACTTCAGACATTAGTTGAGTCCATGCCACGTCGTGTTTCGGCACTTCTGCGTGGTCGCGGGGGCCCTGCACTATATTACGTAGGTTTACCAGATTCTTTGGCTTTTCAGTGACTAAGCGAATTTATCCTACAGCAGAGAAAGAAGTGGTAATAAAACAGATAAATTTACCGAGTTGAAATTATGCAGGGAAAAGGAAAAAATGGAAATTAATTGTAAATTAATGACTGCTGCGTGTAATACACACAAACCATTGCCTTAGTATTTCCATTTTTGTAACTTTCTGAATGAGCAGCAGATACCAAGAAGTTCTGCAACCAGTTTAGAAGAAGGAGATTAAGTGGTGTAGGTTATTCGGTAGTTACAACAGCGACGTTAAATAAAGCTATTTGCCTTTCTTTGTTTATATAAGCATTTGACACATGAAGTTTTACTTTACTTCTTCTGTTTTTATTTTGTTAATGCAAAATTTTTGTGGCCAAGGAACTTGTCCATTTACGAAGTAGTTTATGAAATTTTCATTAACACGTCTAGCATTGAGCAAAATGCTTCCAGTGATAAGCCGTTAAAGTGGTGAAACTGTCGAATCAGCTGATGTTATGCCAACATGAACTTCACCGTATTCTATGTCGTCACATTCTAGAGAATCAAATGGAGCATATGTATGACTTAAAGTGATCACTGAATAATTATGTAAACAGTTGCTTTCACTACTTTATCTGTGAGACCCATTTGCTATATTGTACCAAGGGCTAAAATCGTAAAGAGAGCAGTCAGAATCCCGAAAACGTACTCAATAATCGACAGTTACAATTCTATTTTTTGATGCAGCTCAAATCAGTCTGAATGATTGTAGCGTTCAGTATTCAAAAGAAAAACATCTTATGTGAATAGTCTTGCAGTTTTCCTGAACTGCCGGCCGGTGTGGCCGTGCGGTTCTAAGCGCGTCAGTTTGGAACCGCGTGACCGCTACGGTCGCAGGTTCGAATCCTGCCTCGGGCATGGATGTGTGTGATGTCCTTAGGTTAGTTAGGTTTAAGTAGCTCTAAGTTCTAGGGGACTGATGACCTCAGTAGTTAAGCCCCATAGTGCTCAGAGCCATTTGAACCATTTTTCCTGAACTGTTACTTAGTCTCTTTCAAATGTTGAATGATCTGCAAAAGTATCCTAAAAAATTATGTATTCTGAAGTACACTTCCATCTGATATTCTGCCATTCGTGCTGAAATACACACATCAAAAAAAGTTTTGCATCATCCTGTTTCCGAGAGTTCCGGAACCTGTACAGAAAATTGGAATAGAGTTCAACATAAACATTATTTCCGCCCTTTTTATTGCTCCTGAAAACCACACATTGCATGTTGTACCACTATTCAGCGAGACCTTTAGAGGTGGTGGTCCACATTGCTGCACACACCGGTACCTCTAATACCCAGTAGCACGTCGTCTTGCATTTATGCATGCCTGTATTAGTTGTGGCATACTATCCACAAGTTCATCAAGGCACTGTTGGTCCAGATTGTCCCACTCCTCAACGGCTATTCGGTGTAGATCCCTCAGAGTAGTTGTTGGGTCACGTCCTCCATAAACAGCCCTTTTCAATCTATCCAAGACATGTTCGATAGGGTTGATGTCTGGATAACGTGCTGGCCACTCTAGTCGAGCGATGTCTCTATCATGAAAGAAGTTATTCACAAGATGTGCACGATGGGGGCGCGAATTGTCGTCCATGAAGACGAGTGCCTCGCCAATATGCTGCCGATATGGTTGCACTATTGGTAGGAGGATGGCATTCACGTATCCTACTGCCGTTACGGCTCCATCCATGACCACCAGTGGCGTCCGTCTGCCCCATATAATGCCACTCCAAAACAGCAGTGAACCTCCACCTTTCTGCACTCGCTGAACAGGATGTCTAAGGCGTTCAGCCGAACCGAGTTGCCTCCAAACACGTCTCTGACGATTGTCTGGTTGAAGGCATATGCGATACTCATCGCTGAACGTGATGCCAATCCTGAGCGGTCCATTCGACATGTTGTTGGGCCCATCTGTACCGCGCTGCATGATGTCGTGTTTGCAAAGATGGACCTTGCCATGGGCGCCGGGAGTGAATTTGCCCACCATGCAGCTTACTGCGCACACTTCCAGTCGTAATACGACGTCCTGTGGCTGCACGAAAAGCATTATTCAAAGTGGTGGCGTTGCTGTCAGAGTTCCTCCGAGCCATAATCCGTAGGTAGAAGTCATCCACTGCAGTAGTAGCCCTTGGGCGACTTGAGCGAGGCATGTCATCAACAGTTCCTGTCTCTCTGTATCTGCTCCATGTCTGAACAACATCGCTTTGGTTCACTCCGACACGCCTGGACACTTCCGTTATAGAGAGCCGGCCGGTGTGGCCGAGGGGTTCTAGGCGCTACAGTCTGGAACTGCGCGACCGCTACGGTCGCAGATTCGAATCCTGCCTCGGCCATGTTGTGTGTGATGTCCTTAGGTTAGTTAGGTTTAACTAGTTCTAAGTTCTAGGGGACTGATGACCTCAGAAGTCCCATAGTGCTCAGAGCCATTTGCACTACTTGAACCTTATAGAGAGCCCTTCCTGGCACAAAGTATCAATGCAGACTCGAACCATCTAGGCATGGTTGAACTACAGACAACACGAGGTGTGTACCTCCTTCCTGGTGAAATGACTGGGACTGATCGGCTGTCGGACCGCCTCCATCTAATAGGCGCTGCTCATGCATGGTTGTTTACATCTTTGGGCGGGTTTAGTTACATCTCTGAACCGTCAAAGTGTAAGGGATCCGTGATCCCACGAACAAAGATATTAGTATCCGACGCCCAGGTCTGTAGCAGAGGAGTCGATTGTCGAGCGCTGCAGGAGGCAGTGAGATTAGTGTCGAGTGAGCAGCAGTACTAGGGAGACGGGCAAGAATGGTTGTCGAGCTGAGTACGATGTCAATGGCGGATGTGCCGAGTGAGGAGTAAATTGTAAATTCACCGGAGTGTAACAAGTAAGCGCGTCCCCCTTACGGTCGTGGGGTTGACCCTCATCAATACCGATTCGCGAGTGATATAAAAGCAAAAGTGACAAGTGCCGAATTACGTGTTTCGCGTCGACCAGCAACAACCATGGATTGCAGTGAGGATTGTTGAGAATGTTAACCATCATCATTGCATGTGACGAAGTACTTAAAATCAGCAACCAATCACCGAGCGAGGTGACGCAGTGGTTAGCACACTGGACTCGCATTCGGGAGGACGACGGTTCAATCCCGTCTCCGGCCATCCTGATTTAGGTTTTCCGTGATTTCCCTAAATCGCTTCAGGCAAATGCCGGGATGGTTCCTTTGAAAGGGCACGGCCGATTTCCTTCCCCATCCTTCCCTCACCCGAGCTTGCGCTCCGTCTCTAATGACCTCGTTGTCGACGGGACGTTAAACACTAATCTCCTCCTCCTCCTCAGCAACCAATCAAAGATATAGCCGTAATTAAACGTGTGAGGCGATGGTAGCAACTGCTTCAGGATTGGTGTGTTAGTAGAAAATACATATCAGTTTGTATATCGCAAAATTTATGGTCTTTAATAATAGACAAACTTTCAATCACTAAGTATTACGTCTCGGAACAGCCGCACTCGGCTGAGATACCCCCGAAACCACAGCAGAAAAACCGATGGTCTTTCATCCATTAAGCACACGGTAATATAATCATAATAATTAACTGTTTGGCGGCTTCGGTAAATCACACACAACCCAATAAACGGCATAATGGGGGTGTTTCAAAAGGGACAGTGTCTGTGATACAATATCCACAGTCAACGTCTATCATCAGGAGTTCAGGGAACTGGGGTGATGCAAAACTTTTTTTGATGTGTGCAGAACCCGATATATCTATAATTAGCATGTGATATGGTAACTAGAATAATACTGCGGATATTTTCGTAGTTCGGAATTCCGAGACACGACCATATGACCGTGTACACCACTGACAGTTCTCATACATCCTCCAATCGGCTCCTAACAACTACTGTCGATAATCTCGAGGTAATATCAGCGAGGGAACGGATCTAAAAAAGTATCAGTCTTAAATTTCCGCGGAAAGGAATATAATTTAATGGCTTCCAATAAGCATCACCAAGGCCGTCTCGTTCACTGTAACACGACTGTCCGGGTACCTGTGGGACTCCCCCACCTGAAGGTGCCTCTTCTTGTTGAGTACTTTGACGCCCAATAGAAGGCAACACTTTCTAATCTTTTAGTAAAGTGTAGACCAGGTGTGGCTTAAATTCAAAGAAATAGTATCGGCAGCAATTGAGAGGTTTATATCAAATAAACTAACAAACGACGGAGCTGAACCCCCTTGGTATGCAAAACGGGTTAGAACACCGTTGCAGAAACAACGAAACAAACATGCCAAAATTAAACAGACGCAAAATCCCCAAGATTGGCGATCCTTTACAGAAGCTCGAAATTTAGCGCGGAGTTCAATGCGAGACGCCTATAACAGTTTCCACAGCGAAACTTTGTCTCGAAACCTGGCAGAAAATCCAAAGAGATTCTGGTCGTATGTACCTGACAGGGTAACCGAGAGCGCTAATGCGCTGCTTCCTTGACTCGGGTAGGCGCGCCGGCCCCGGATCGAATCGGCCCGGCGGATTAACGACGACGGCCGGTGTGCCGGCCAGCCTGGATGTGGTTTTTAGACGGTTTTCCACATTCTACTAGGTGAATACCGGGCCGGTCCCCACATCCCGCCTCAGTTAGACGACTCGCAGCCATTTGAAACACATTCACACTATTTCATGATTTAAACTAGTCGCAACAGCTGAGGTACACACACAGCCTTCCGAAATGCCTTCCCAAAAGAAGACGAAGTAAATATTCCAGAATTCGAATCGAGAACAGCTGCCAACATGAGTAACGTAGAAGTAAATATCCTCAGAGTAGTGAAGCAACTCAAATCACTTAATAAAAGCAAGTCTTTTGGTCCAGACGGTACACACACAGCCTTCCGAAATGCCTTCACAAAAGAAGACGAAGTAAATATTCCAGAATTCGAATCGAGAACAGCTGCCAACATGAGTAACGTAGAAGTAAATATCCTCGGAGTAGTGAAGCAACTCAAATCACTTAATAAAAGCAAGTCTTTTGGTCCAGACGGTATACCAATTAGGTTCCTTTCGGAGTATGCTGATGCATTAGCTCCATACTTAACAATCATACACAACCGTTCGGTCGACGAAACATCCGTATCCAAAGAATGGAAAGTTGCACAGGTCACACCAATATTCAAGAAAGGTAGTAGGAGTAATCCACTAAATTACAGGCCCATATCGTTAACGTCGATATGCAGCATTATTTTAGAACATGTATTGTGTTCGAACATTATGAATTACCTCGAAGGAAACGGCCTATTGACACACAGTCAACATGCGTTTAGAAAACATCGTTCCTGTGAAACACAACTAGCACTTAATTTATATGAAGTGTGAGTGCTATTGACAAGGGATTTCATATCGATTCAGTATTCCTGGATTTCCGGAAGACTTTTGACACTGTACCACACAAGCGGCTCGTTGTGAAATTGCGTGCTTATGGAACATCGTCTCAGTAATGTGACGGGATTTGCGATTTCCTGTCAGAGAGGTCACAGTTTGTAGTAATTTACGGAAAGTCATCGAGTAAAACGGAAGTGATTTCAGGTGTTCCCCAAGGTAGTATTATAGGCTCTTTGCTGTTCCTTATCTATATAAACGATTTGGGAGACAATCTGAGCAGCCGTCTTCGGTTGTTTGCAGATGACGCTGTCGTTTATCGACTAATAAAGTCATCAGAAGATCAAAACAAACTGCAAAACGATTTATAAAAAATATCTGAATAGTGCGAAAAGTGGCAGTTGACCCTAAATAACGAAAAGTGTGAGGTCATCCACATGAGTGCTAAAAGGAACTCGTTAAACTTCGGTTACACGATAAATAAGTCTAATCTAAAATCCGTAAATTGAACTAAATACCTAGGTATTACAATCACGAACAACTTAAATTGTAAAGAACACATAGAAAATGTTGTGGGGAAGGCTAACCAAAGGTTACGTTTTATTGGCAGGACCCTCAGAAAATGTGGCAGATCTACTAAGGAGACTGCCAACACTACGCTTGTCCGTCCTCTTTTAGAATACTGCTGCGCGGTGTGGGATCCTTACCAGATAGGACTGACGGAGTACATCGAAAAAGTTCAAAGAAAGGCAGCACGTTTAGTACTATCGCGAAATATGGGAGAGAGTGTCACAGAAATGGTACCGGATTTGGGCTGGAAATCATTAAAAGAAAGGCGTTTTTCGTTGCGACGGAATCTTCTCACGAAATTCCAATCACCAACTTTCTCCTCCGAATGCGAAAATATTTTGTTGACACCGACCTAGATAGGGTGGAACGATCACCACGATAAAATAAGGGAAATCAGAGCTCATACGGAAAGATATAGGTGTTCATTCTTTCCGCGCCTTATACGAGATTGGAATAATAGGGAATTGTGAAGGTGGTGCAATGAACCCTCTGCCAGGGACTTAAATGTGATTTGCAGAGTATCCATGTAGATGTAGATGTAGAAACTGGCACGTCAGGGGCGCCATTGGGCACCATCTTCGTGCCCACGAACAACGGCACGTAATTTACGGGAACTGTGTTACTCGTGTAGAGATATCTCGTGCCACATACCTCCGGAAACCTACCAAGGACTTGTTGAGTCTGAACTAGACCTATGTTTGTAATACACTGACAGAAAAAAAAATCGGAATTAAAAAAAAATAATGTAGGGTAATGAAATTTCGAGAATATATTTGTCAGGGTAACATATTTAAGTGATCACAGGTTAATGTAAGCACTAGATAAGCCATTGCAAGTGTGAAATATTGGTACATTAATAACCGATGTAACCGTCATAATGTTAAATGCAAGCATGCAAACATGCATGCACTCTGCTGTACAGGTGCCAGATGTCAATTTGTGGAGTGAAGTTCTATGCCTGTTGCACTTGATCGGTCAATACAAGGACGGGAAATATGCTCGACTGGAGACAGATCTGGTGATCGAACAGGTCAAGACAACATGTCGACATTCTGTAGAGGAAGTTGGTTACAACAGCGGTGTGCGGGCGAAAGTCATCCTGGCGGAAAACACACCCTGGGATGCTGTTCATAAATGGCAGCAGAACACCTCGAATCATCAGCCTGACGTAAAAACGTGCAGACAGGGGACAGGGTGTGTGTGATAACCACGACAGAGCTCCTGCTATTGTATGAAATTGCACCCCAGACAATAATTCGAGATGAAGGTGCAGCGTGTCTATCACACATATAGGTTGGTTACAGGCCCTCACCTGGTCTCCTTACCAGCACGCTGCCATCCCTGGCACCGAGGCAGAACCAGTTTTCATCAGAAAACACAATAAACCTCCCCTCCGCCCTCCAGTAAGCTCTCGCTTGACGCTACTGAAGTCGCAAATGGTGGTGGTTTGGGGTCAGTGAATGAACGCTACAGGGCGTCTTGCTCGGAGGTGTCCTTCAAGTAACCGATTTATTACTGTTGATAATTTTTTCATAATGCAGGGCCACAGTCATAATATATTTCTTTAAAGTCATTACCGCCATTAGACTGTTGTTTATGTACAGTGTTTACACTTACACAGTCACGATTTCGGCTTCAAAATTCCATTATCAAGTGTTTTAAGTGTTATAAATTGCCTGGGATGGCATACTGTCGTATTAAAACACGATAATAGAACTTTGAAGCCGAAATCATGATTGTGTAACTGCAAATGTAATAATGTAAATAAACAACAGTCTAATGGCGGTGCTGACTTTAAAGAAATTATTACGGTTAGTTGTGTCACAATAGTGCCAGATCCTGCTCAAATTGCTGCTGCAGATGCAATACGGTGTGTCAGAGCCATACGCCGAAGACGACGGCTTTTCCCTCCCGGTAGTTCCACGTGCCCCCCCCCCCCCCCCCCACCCCCTCCCCGGGGCTGAGTCTTCTTGCGACCGTACATTCTCGTGACCACCACTACCAGCAGTCATGTACAGTCGCAGAAGAAACATTCAGCTTCTCGTAGCGCTATTACGCGATCTCCTTCAAACTCAGTGAGGTGTTAAAAATGGCATCCTTGTAGCCTTAAAGGAATTCTTTTCTAACATCAACTCAGTACGTTCAGTCCCAAAGGTAACTAACGCTCACACCCGTTACAGCGTGTGTTTAAAGCAAACATGATATGCATCCTCATAGTGGCGCAGCTGGCGCCACACTTATGCGACTGGCGCAAAATTTGAATAAACATCACCCTTCAGATGGAAAAACAACCTACCAACTTTCGTATATGTCGCACCACTCCTTCTTGGTGTTACGATTTTTTCCCGCCAGTGTTTGTTCTCGATCCTTTTTCACTTCGGTTTATGAAAGTCATTTTACGTGATGTTAATTAATTGTGATGCTGGTTTCCATTAAGAGTATAGGCTTAGGAATAATCTATGAGTTTCGTGCAAATGCTGGACGCTAACCACGCTCTGTACTGCTAAAGGTAACTTCAGTTTTGTGGCACATTCAAAGTTTTCTCAGATAATTCAGTGTCACCACATGGAGATGTGATAGATGATGCTATAGATGCCAGGCGTGGTCATCACATTCAAGATGGGGCGTGGTGTACGCCACTGGTTGGCTGGAACCGTCCCCTCTTCCCCAGTCACGAGGGACTGAGAGAGTCCTGCCGTATGTCAATATAGGGTGGCCTTCAGTAGTGGTGAGATTCCTCTGTTCTTGTGTAATTTTAATGAGAGAGATTATTTTACATCTACAGCTTGTTATAGCCTCTAGATTTTCAATTAATTAAAACTCATTGTGAAATAAATAAAAGAAGGGTTTGCTACTGATAAAAGCGTTTCGAAGAAGGCAGTAAAGACGTTGAAAATGGCGAGTGCCCTGCACGCCTGAGTAGATAAGAAAATTATTATTTTGAATAATATAATTTTGGGTATTGCTTTGCGTCATTATAAACTACTAAAGCCAGTAAACTGCCGCCGTTTCGACCAACTTGCTGTGATCCTGATCAAAGCTGTTCACTGCTGGATACACGTAAATATCCCCCGTTATAGTCTGTCCATTTCAGTTCTTTCGTAGCTTCCACGGCCACATATCTGAGATGTTATTGGATAATTTGAAGAGAGATTGTTATGAAGGGAGCGGCTGTACAGTAGGCTATTACCTGTGCTACCCTGGTGGCTGACTGGAATCCAACTCTGTTAAGTAACTGGTAGGAAGTAGCGTATGGACTGGCTTTTGCCTGTGCCACTCTGCTAAGCGAATGCTAGGCAGTCTCTCGCTATTCGTTGGAAGCCAGTAGCACCTAGGCGGCTTGTATCCAGGTGGTAGTGTTTCTCTGCAGTGAAGCGTTAAGACCACACAGCAGTTGTTTCGCAATGCAAATGCAATGCATCAGTGGCACAGGGAATTTTCGCAGAGAGCTTAAAATGAGCAATTGTTAACGTACTTCATAAGAAAAGTGACAAAACAAACTTAAACTGTTATTGTCCACTTTTCTTACTGACATCTTTTTCCAAAATATTCGAAAAATTGATGTACTCAAGAGTAGTCGCACACTTAAATGGAAACGATTTACTTAGCATATCATAGACTGGATTCCAGAAAGGTTGCTCGACTGAGCATGCGATTTATACACCCACTCATCAAATAGCGCAACACATCACTAGGCGATATTTTTGTGTTATCTCCAAAGTCTACGAGTGTGTAGATCATGACAATTTCTTAGAAAAAATCAAGTTTATGACATTGATGGCTTTACACATAGCTGGTTTGAATCATACTTCATAAACAGAACGCAAAAGGTTGAGCTGAACAATTTAGAAAGTGTCGCAGAGGTAGAAAATTTTAGTGACTGGGGTAAAAATCACAGAGGAAGTCCTAAAGGGTTCAATTTTGGGTTCACTCCTATTCTTTATATGTGTGAATGATCTTCCACTTAATATTCAACAAGCAAAATTGGTACTTTTTGCATACGATACTAGTGTTATGACAAATCTCGTTAGACTGAAAGCAACAGAAGAGTTAGCAAACGATATTTTCGACAGAATTCTTAAGTGGTTATCTGAAAATGGACTCTATGTAAATTTCGAAAAAATACCCTACATTGAATTCAGTACATCAAATAGACATACCAACAATTGATGTAGCACGCGAGCAGCAGTCACTAAGTAGGATATAATGCTTCAAATTTTTGGGTGTACATACTGAACTGGAAGAGGCCTATTGCTGAGCTTCTCAAACAATGAAGTTGAGCTGGTTTTGCTCTTCTTATAATTGCTGATCTTGGAAACAACTGTATCAACCTCTTGACAAATTTTATATACACTCCTGGAAATTGAAATAAGAACACCGTGAATTCATTGTCCCAGGAAGGGGAAACTTTATTGACACATTCCTGGGGTCAGATACATCACATGATCACACTGACAGAACCACAGGCACATAGACACAGGCAACAGAGCATGCACAATGTCGGCACTAGTACAGTGTATATCCACCTTTCGCAGCAATGCAGGCTGCTATTCTCCCATGGAGACGATCGTAGAGATGCTGGATGTAGTCTTGTGGAACGGCTTGCCATGCCATTTCCACCTGGCGCCTCAGTTGGACCAGCGTTCGTGCTGGACGTGCAGACCGCGTGAGACGACGCTTCATCCAGTCCCAAACATGCTCAATGGGGGACAGATCCGGAGATCTTGCTGGCCAGGGTAGTTGACTTACACCTTCTAGAGCACGTTGGGTGGCACGGGATACATGCGGACGTGCATTGTCCTGTTGGAACAGCAAGTTCCCTTGCCGGTCTAGGAATGGTAGAACGATGGGTTCGATGACGGTTTGGATGTACCGTGCACTATTCAGTGTCCCCTCGACGATCACCAGTGGTGTACGGCCAGTGTAGGAGATCGCTCCCCACACCATGATGCCGGGTGTTGGCCCTGTGTGCCTCGGTCGTATGCAGTCCTGATTGTGGCGCTCACCTGCACGGCGCCAAACACGCATACGACCATCATTGGCACCAAGGCAGAAGCGACTCTCATCGCTGAAGACGACACGTCTCCATTCGTCCCTCCATTCACGCCTGTCGCGACACCATTGGAGGCGGGCTGCACGGTGTTGGGGCGTGAGCGGAAGACGGCCTAACGGTGTGCGGGACCGTAGCCCAGCTTCATGGAGACGGTTGCGAATGGTCCTCGCCGATACCCCAGGAGCAACAGTGTCCCTAATTTGCTGGGAAGTGGCGGTGCGGTCCCCTACGGCACTGCGTAGGATCCTACGGTCTTGGCGTGCATCCGTGCGTCGCTGTGGTCCGGTCCCAGGTCGACGGGCACGTGCACCTTCAGCCGACCACTGGCGACAACATCGATGTACTGTGGAGACCTCACGCCCCACGTGTTGAGCAATTCGGCGGTACGTCCACCCGGCCTCCCGCATGCCCACTATACGCCCTCGCTCAAAGTCCGTCAACTGCACATACGGTTCACGTCCACGCTGTCGCGGCATGCTACCAGTGTTAAAGACTGCGATGGAGCTCCGTATGCCACGGCAAACTGGCTGACACTGACGGCGGCGGTGCACAAATGCTGCGCAGCTAGCGCCATTCGACGGCCAACACCGCGGTTCCTGGTGTGTCCGCTGTGCCGTGCGTGTGATCATTGCTTGTACAGCCCTCTCGCAGTGTCCGGAGCAAGTATGGTGGGTCTGACACACCGGTGTCAATGTGTTCTTTTTTCCATTTCCAGGAGTGTAATTAACTAAGCCGCTGTTTATAGTGTGAAACCCGGATCAAGTGGTGCCGCTAGCTGGCGAACACACGCGGACTGCCGGGCTGGAAATACCAATTTACATCAGACGTCATTATTTGTTTGGTAAATAAAAGTCGTCTTTTCTTGCTGCACTGTATTTTATTTCTCCCAGACACGTTTTCCATTTTTTCGATTTTAGGGCTAATCAGCGGGATCCAGAATCATACAGTTTTGTTTTGATATGTGTTACTTGTAGATTATAAAACATTTCACTTCTCGTTTTTTATGTAAATAATTGATTACCCACAGTTCTTCGCGTTTTTAGTTGGCGTCTGCATTTCCTCTCATGTTGTCTCACGCCGGAGGACGCACTATAACTTCATTTACGAAGCATATGAGGACAAACAATATGAAAAGTGGGAAGGAAGAAGTTAGGAAAATAAAAACATGCTTATGTTTCCGAAAATGCTGTATCGCAATCTCTACCATGTGACTAAATAGGAGGAAACGCGGATGCCAACCCAAAACGTGAAGAACTGTAAGTAATCAATTATATACATAAACGAGATGTCAACTCCTTTATAACCTACAAGTAACACATATCAAAACAAAACAGCATCATTCTGATTTCCACTGACAATGCCTCAAAGTTAAACTGGCGAAATGCGTCCGGGAGAAATAAAATACAGTGCAGCAAGAAAAAGCGGTTTTTATTTACAAAACAAGTATTTCTATGCTTGCTCCGGAGGAAGGCCACACAAACAAACTCGTTATAAATGATTATGTTGGTGATGACGCTTGCAAGTCAGCTGACTCATGCCATTAATTTTTTGCGATGGTTTGGTAAGAAACAAGAGACAGTAAAATTTACTCAAAAAATACTGAATTTCAAACAAAAACAGTAATAAAAGCCAGATGCTCAGGACTGGCTGGATGAAGTCAACAACGATGCATAACAGCTGAAACGCGTCACAGCAGGCGATGCAACATGGGTTCGCGGATATGACGCAGCGTGGATCGCCACGACTGGAGAAAGGTCAACACGTACGATCAAACGTGAAGCTCGCGCTCCTGTATTCTTCGATTCTTGGCGGTACACTTCATCACGACTTCTTGCCACAAAGTCGCACGATCAATAAGGAGTGCTACACACTAATTGAAGCCAGTCTGTCTTAAGCAATCAGGAAAATACTCATAAATAATTACATACTTTAGCATCACGATAATACAACTGCTCGCACTTCATTGCTTATTATTGAATGTCTGACCAAAATCAATACTGTAATGAGGAGCCCCATGGTCAATTTTCTTCAGAAGTTCTTCAAGTGCCAATTTTATGTTCCCACCAATAAAGAAAACCATAAGGGTCTTCTTCTTTTCTTTTTCTGCTGACTGGGGATGCCCCTGTTTGTCTGCCTCATTCCGTGGGTGTAGTGGACCAGCTGCTGTACCATATATTGGGTGGTCGTCCGGGTAGTCGTTTCCCTACCGGCCCTCCATGTCCATGTTTATAAATTTTACCAAGTCTTGAAGCGACCCTCCTTCCCACATGATCTTTCCAATTTTTTTTTCTTGTCTTCATCCATTTATTTCTATTTTGTGTTGCACGTTATTCCCTTATCGACCCAACTGTCCTTTTGTCTCACATGGTTACTCCTTGGATCTGTCTTAGTACCTTCATTTTCACTGCCGTTAAATTTTATCTTTTTCGTTTCTGCTCTAACTTCTGCTGCATGTAAAAGGAAGACGCACCATGTTTTATATTATGTGTAAATAAAAGTGAAGGGGGAGGGGAGATAGAAGGAACGGAAAGGGAAGGATTACTGATGTCAGCTTCATCGGGATATTACGCGAAATCAGCGGCGACGAGTGAAAATGTGTGCCGGAGTGGGATTCGAACCGGGGATCTCCTGCTTACTAGGCAGATGTGTTGACCACTGCGCCATCTGTGACACAGTGTTATCACATATAACTGCGTGGAGTATCTCAGCATGCCTCCCTGTCCATTATACTTCTTTTCGCTACTCTTAGATTCCCCCACAAGGTTGGACATACTTGTGTATCTGCACTGAAGAAGGTGGATCCATTGTCCATCTAGGAGAATCAATTATATGAATGCATTGTGTCTGTTCTTTCAGACACATCTGAAAGAACAGGTACCATGCATAGACATTTATTATATTTTAATATTACCTTCGGTTGTCATAAGTTGGTTCCTCCACACAGTATTTTGGAGGCATCCGGCTATCCTTACTGCCTTTGTGACTTTATTTTTCACTTCCATGGTTAAGTCTTTGTAGCTGGATACAACAGTCCCTATATAATTAAAGCTCATCTATTGTTCAATTGACACATAATTTAATTCTAATTTGCACTGTACAGATGGTTGGGTATCACCATACTCTTAGTTTTTTAAATTGAGATTTCCATATTATATTGTTAGCTGTTTTCTTAAATGGCGAATTAACCTATGTAAATTATCCACATTATTTGTTATCAGCACATCATCATTAGCATAACGCATTATCAGTGATGTTGTCCATTGTGAAGCTGAACAGGAGTGGGCTTCATGAGTCCCCTCGTCTAATTCCTTTATCTGGTATAATTTCATCTGTGAATCCTTTCCGTGTTTTAATTCTCGTTTTATTACCTCTTTATATGTATCTTCTATGATTTTCATTAAACCAATTCGTACTTTTTTGTCAATTAAGGACTGAATTATAGCCCTTTTTCTAATCGTATCAAAGACTTTTGTCAAGTCAACGAAGCACAGGTAGCCTGTGTTATGAAACTCTATGGATGTCTCCACAATTTGCCTTAAAACAAAAGTAGCACCTATTGTGCTCCAGTTTTTCCTGAATCCTTGCTGTTCTGATGCTATTTCTGTGTAATTCTCCATTCTGTCTCTAATTACTGATGTTAACATTTTTAAGGTACTATCAAGCAGTGTAATTTCCTGATAATTATGTAATACTTGCTTATCTCCTTTTTTAAACACTGGAATTGTAATACATACATTCTTTCCACTCTCTTGGTATCGTCCCTTTCTTCATGATACTATTAAACGAAGTATGAAGCTGTTGATATAACACCTGCTCCCTGTACTTTATTAATTCATTGTTTACGCCATTGGAATTCTCTGTTTTAAGTCTTTTTATTGGAATGCATATTTCCTCCAATAAGAAGTCTTTTTGGTTGTCAGTTTCTGTGGTTTGGCTACTACTTTCAATTTCTACCTTTACTATCTCCCTATACTGTAATTTAAAATAATTTTTCCACTGAATTTTGCTGACTTGTGTATCTGAATATGTTCATTAATATCCTTTTACTTTTGGAGTATCCACCATACTTTTTTTTTTTGTAATCCATAAAAGTCTCGTTCCATACCTTTCGTATAACTCTCGCCATTGTAGTCCTTTTATTTTCTGACTATCCGAGTTCACCCTATTACAAATGATCGTATACTCCATGTAATCGTCTCGACTTTGACTGGCTATATGTTTTGAAATGCTTTCTTCTTCTGATCAGCTAATTCTTTAATATCTTGGTTAAACCATGGTGTTCTGTACGTAGTTCTACCTCCTGTCACATTCACCCTTTCATGCGTAAAGCTTTTCTTGTCGCCTCGTCGTTTTAGGACAATGCTGAATACGCATAACTGAGAGAGATGTAAGCTGTCCTACAGGCGGAGGTCCGGAAGTATTTCGGGTTTTAGAGAAAGCACTGGGTATCTACTGGAATACATTTTGAAGGGGATAACATTGGCATAGAGGGATAAGCTACGCTCCTGCCGTCACACGCCTGCCATGGCCTGCCGCAGGGACCGCGTGCAGGAGCGTTTCGTGGGGTTGCTGGCGCGCGCCGCTGCCAGGGGGCCGGAGCCGTCGCGGCCCGCCGCCGTCGACGAGTCCCGCCTCTGCGGCTGCCCTGGCAAGCTGGTGGACGTGGGCGCGCTTCACGCCCTGGCTCACACGCCGCCCCGCCAGCAGCTGTACTACGGCGCAGGTGAGGTGGCGATCACTGCGCGTGTGTCTGTGGGGGGAGTGGGCTAGCCGCTCAAACTACCTGCCGCCTCAGTCTTGTTGCAGCCACTCAACGGCTTAGCTAGGGTGGCAACAACAGGTGATAAGTCATTCGATTGTGACAAAAGCGGAGTAGTCGTTGCAAAATGGCGGCACTCTCAGTATGGTTAGGGACAATTTGTATTTCGGGACTTATTACATGAAAGATGTATCGATTTAAACCTCATTTGTGCATAAATAATAATAAAAAACGTAGTTCAGTAGCAGGATCATAGCTCATCTTTTTGTGTAAATCCCAGAGACATTAAGAGATATAATGAATTTTCAATTTATATCAAAAGTGGCCACCATCCAGACAGAAATTAATATTTTCAAAAGTTAATAATTTTAAAAAATGAAAATTTTTTTCGTAAATTAAAATAAACCTTCTTTATATTTTTAAAATTAGATTTGAGTAATGTTATGCTAATTGCTAAAAGGAACTTTGATATACATTGTACACAACTTTTAAATGGTTATTTTATAACGATAAATAATTTTCTACTTGTGGAAAAGTATTGCTAGTTTATTAAGAATCTAAAATTACAGTGACTACAAAATTAAAACTCACAATTTTGTTAATGCCCAAGATAAATTCATAAAATATTTCTTTCTCCAAATATAATGTGTTGACCCCTAATTTATAATATTATATTCCATACTGGAAATTTATTTCCATCCTTATACTCTTTATCACATTTCAATCACTTTTACCAAACAAATATAATATTCCCCAATATTTTCAAAGAGCTTTTCTGTTTTAGGCTTCCTCCAAGTGTGTGTGAATGTTTTCTTTTCTGGTGGTCTTTATATTTTCTATAGTTTTTACAAAAATGTGGCAGTTCATGAGTGTGAAGAAATCTGTGTTACACTCCTATTTTACCTCTTATTTTCATCTTGGTGTGCAAGTGGGTGGATTTATTTATCAAGATTACTCGATAAGGCTTGATAGTTCAATTTTTTTCAGTTTTATTTCTAGTGCTAACTTTGCTTCAAACTTCGTTAGTAAACTGGATATTTCATTGCCTTCAATAATGATTTTACAAGGGATGATTTTGGTGTTAAGTGATAGATTCTTATATGCATCATGCAATTATTTTTGATATCACAAATGTATTTCTCAAATCTATACACATTTAATCCCTCCTTAACAAAGCATTTTTCACTGATATACTCTTTGGATATTCATATAGGTACATTTTTCTAATTTTTGGGACTATGTTAAAACATTCCTTTAATTTGCTTTATTCACTAATTTCATTTAATATTCTAATTTACCAAAATAATCCATTAGAGTCTTTGTTTGAATAAATTTATTGACACTAATTAATCTATATAAGCTGCAGATTCAATAAATTACTGTTAATCACAATGTAAATCATTATCACTCTCAGCAAAATTCGGTGTTAGAATTTCCTCATAGTGTAAATAGAGAATGTAGACTATTGAAAGATTTGAAAGAATATACACATGGAATTGTTTTAGAAGTCACTATAATGTGCCACTATACATATAGGTAGATCTAGAAATATTAATAAAACACAGATCTTTTAGGGGATACTGATTATTAGACTAGGATAACCTTAGATATCATATGTAGTTTAAAAATTTAGAGAAGCTCAAATTTCAAGAATTTGTAAAGAAATCTCTAAACTTTGAAATGAAGATAAGAATGTGTACAAAAATGCATATTGCAGGTAATGAAAATATTATCCTTTTAGATAAATATCAAAATAGTTCAGAAGTTCGTTCAATCATTCTATGCTCGAAAAACTATGTGTTTTTGGAGAATATTTACCAAAAGGAAGAACTACAGAGGTTCATTGTTACAGTCTTATTCAAACTTATTTAAAACTTCAAAAGCATCTAGTAAGAAATAATCTAAATTTCTAGAATATTTTTAAATGTCATTTTTGTTGTACATTTCTTGGTGGAGAGTTAAAATTTGATCAATTGAAACGAGTATGTTGTAAATGTAGGAAGGAAGAATTCTATTTTGTAACTGTCAGAAGTGCTGTACCAGTCTGTATAACTTTGCTCCTAACCACGTGGGACAGCCTGTACATACAGGGCTATCACACCAAAGTTGCTGCCACCTGACTGGTGGTGTGGTGCTACATAACGAGTGACGTGTGGCCCTATGTGTTGCAGAGGACTGCAGTCAGAGTCGTTTCCCGGAGCCACGTGACTTCCGGATCGCAATCGTAGAGGGCGCGCCGGAGGTGCGGCTGCGCATCGGCCTGGAGCAGCTGGGCCACGGCGCATGCGCGGCCGATGTGGAGGTACGGTTGCTGCTCGCCGTGGGATTCCCTGGCTGGCCTGCCACGGCGGCGGCCGACGGCCGGGACTTCCCCCATCGGGTCTCGCTGGCCCATCCCGACTGCTTGGTCTTCCTGGAGGCCGCCACCACGGTGCGTAACCTGCTGCTTACAGGAAAACTTACCGCACGGTAACGAGCGAGGCTGTGGAGGCTGTTCTCAGCTGAAAGCGACAGTCTGAGCCAACTGCTTCACCACATATACACCTCGGCGTTCTTGTAGGTTAAAACTACTCTGTAGATGACGCAATTTTTTCAAAACGTGTCTCTGTAGTAGACGAAATGAGCACAATGTGTTGTGGCTGCATTATAAACTTTTTCTACTCACCTTCAAAACATTTCAGACAAAAATCAATTTTCAGCACTTGAAAAGCTACAGTGTGAACCAAAAGTCCGTCAACACTTGAAAATGAACTAATGTTGTTGTTGTGGTCTTCAGCCCTGAGACTGGTTTGATGCAGCTCTCCATGCTACTCTATCCTGTGCAAGCTTCTTCATCTCCCAGTACCTACTGCAACCTACATCCTTCTGAATCTGCTTAGTGTATTGATCTCTTGGTCTCCCTCTACGATTTTTACCCTCCACGCTGCCCTCCAATGCTAAATTTGTGATCCCTTAATGCCTCAAAACATGTCCTACCAACCGATCCCTTCTTCTAGTCAAGTTGTGCCACAAACTTCTCTTCTCCCCAATCCTATTCAATACCTCCTCATTAGTTACGTGATCTACCCACCTTATCTTCAGCATTCTTCTGTAGCACCACATTTCGAAAGCTTCTATTCTCTTCTTGTCCAAACTGGTTATCGTCCGCCGGCCGAAGTGGCCGTGCGGTTAAAGGCGCTGCAGTCTGGAACCGCAGGACCGCTACGGTCGCAGGTTCGAATCCTGCCTCGGGCATGGATGTTTGTGATGTCCTTAGGTTAGTTAGGTTTAACTAGTTCTAAGTTCTAGGGGACTAATGACCTCAGCAGTTGAGTCCCATAGTGCTCAGAGCCATTTGAACCATTTTTTTGGTTATCGTCCATGTTTCACTTCCATACATGGCTACACTCCATACAAATACTTTCAGAAACGACTTCCTGACACTTAAATCTATACTCGATGTTAACAAATTTCTCTTCTTCTGAAACGATTTCCTTGCCATTGCCAGTCTACATTTTATATCCTCTCTACTTCGACCATCATCTGTTATTTTACTCCCTAAATAGCAAAACTCCTTTACTACTTTAAGTGTCTCATTTCCTAATCTAATTCCCTCAGCATCACCCGATTTAATTTGACTACATTCCATTATCCTCGTTTTGCATTTGTTGATGTTCATCTTATATCCTCCTTTCAAGACACTGTCCATTCCGTTCAACTGCTCTTCCAAGTCCTTTGCTGTCTCTGACAGAATTACAATGTCATCGGCGAACCTCAAAGTTTTTACTTCCTCTCCGTGAATTTTAATACCTACTCCGAATTTTTCTTTTGTTTCCTTTACTGCTTGCTCAATATACAGATTGAATAACATTGGGGAGAGGCTACAACCCTGTCTCACTCCTTTCCCAACCACTGCTTCCCTTTCATGCCCCTCGACTCTTATAACTGCCATCTGGTTTCTGTACAAATTGTAAATAGCCTTTCGCTCCCTGTATTTTACCCCTGCCACCTTCAGAATTTGAAAGAGAGTATTCCAGTTAACGTGGTCAAAAGCTTTCTCTAAGTCTACAAATGCTAGAAACGTAGGTTTGCCTTTTCTTAATCTTTCTTCTAAGGTAAGTCGTAAGGTTAGTATTGCCTCACGTGTTCCAACATTTCTACGGAATCCAAACTGATCTTCCCCAAGGTCCGCTTCTACCACTTTTTCCATTCGTCTGTAAAGAATTCGCGTTAGTATTTTGCAGCTGTGACTTATTAAACTGATGGTTCGGTAATTTCCACATCTGTCAACACCTGCTTTCTTTGGTATTGGAATTATTATATTCTTCTTGAAGTCTGTGGGTATTTAGCCTGTCTCATACATCTTGCTCACCAGATGGTAGAGTTTTGTCATGACTGGCTCTCCCAAGGCCATCAGTAGTTCTAATGGAATGTTGTCTACTCCCGGGGCCTTGTTTCGACTCAGGTCTTTCAGTGCTCTGTCAAACTCTTCATGCAGTATCTTATCTCCCATTTCATCTTCATCTACATCATCTTCCATTTCCATAATACTGTTCTCAAGTACATCGCCCTTGTATAAACCCTCTATATACTCCTTCCACCTTTCTGCCTTCTCTTCTTTGCTTAGAACTGGGTTGCCATCTGAGTTCTTGATATTCATACAAGTGGTTCTCTTCTCTCCAAAGGCGTCTATAATTTTCCTGTAGGCAGTATCTATCTTACCCCTAGTGAGACAAGCCTCTACATCCTTACATTTGTCCTCTAGCCATCCCTGCTTAGCCATTTTACACTTCCTGTCAATCTCATTTTTGAGACGTTTGTATTCCTTTTTGCCTGCTTCATTTACTGCATTTTTATATTTTCTCCTTTCATCAATTAAATTCAATATTTCTTCTGTTACCCAAGGATTTCTATTAGCCCTCGTCTTTTTACCTACTTGATCGTCTGCTGCCTTCACTACTGCATCCCTCAGAGCTACCCATTCTTCTTCTACTGTATTTCTTTCCCCCATTCCTGTCAATTGTTCCCTTATGCTCTCCCTGAAACTCTGTACAACCTCTGGTTCTTTCAGTTTATCGAGGTCCCATCTCCTTAAATTCCCACCTTTTTGCAGTTTCTTCAGTTTCAATCTGCAGTTCATAACCAATAGATTGTGGTCAGAGTCCACATCTGCCCCTGGAAATGTCTTACAATTTAAAACCTGGTTCCTAAATCTCTGTCTTACCATTATATAATCTATCTGATACCTTTTAGTATCTCCAGGATTGTTCCAGGTATACAACCTTCTTTTATGATTCTTGAACCAAGTGTTAGCTATGATTAAGTCATGCTCTGTGCATAATTCTACAAGGCGGCTTCCTCTTTCATTCCTTAGCCCCAATCCATATTGACCTAGTATGTTTCCTTCTCTCCCTTTTCCTAATGACGAATTCCAGTCACCCATGACTATTAAATTTTCGTCTCCCTTCACTACCTGAATAATTTCTTTTATCTCGTCATACATTTCACCTATTTCTTCATCATCTGCAGAGCTAGTTGGCATATAAACTTGTACTACTGTAGTAGGCATGGGCTTTGTGTCTATCTTGGCCACAATAATGCGTTCACTATGCTGTTTGTAATAGCTAACCCGCTCTCCTATTTTTTTATTCATTATTAAACCTACTCCTGCGTTACCCCTATTTGATTTTGTATTTATAACCCTGTAATCACCTGACCAAAAGTCTTGTTCCTCCTGCCACTGAACTTCACTAATTCCCACTATATCTAACTTTAACCTATCCATTTCCCTTTTTAAATTTTCTAACCTACCTGCCCGGTTAAGGGATCTGACATTCCATGCTCCGATCTGTAGAATGCCAGTTTTCTTTCTCCTGATAACGACGTCCTCTTGAGTAGTCCCCGCCTGGAGATCCGAATGGGGGACAATTTTACCTCCGGAATATTTTACCCAAGAGGACGCCATCATCATTTAATCATACAGTAAAGCTGCATGTCCTCGGGAAAAATTACGGCTGTAGTTTCCCCTTGCTTTCAGCCGTTCGCAGTACCAGCACAGCAAGGCCGTTTTGGTTAATGTTACACGGCCAGATCAGTCAATCATCCAGACTGTTGCCCCTGCAACTACTGAAAAGGCTGCTGCCCCTCTTCAGGAACCACATGTTTGTCTGGCCTCTCAACAGATACCCCTCCGTTGTGGTTGCACCTACGGTACGGCACGCAAGCCTCCCCACCAACGGCAAGGTCCATGGTTCATGGGGGAAGATGAACTAATTCACGGAATAATTCAGGTAGAGAGGTAAAACTTGATACACATGTCTGAAATAACATGGGGTTTTATTGAAACCAAAAACGAACGCAAAAACTGGCCTACAGATGGCGCTGGACAGCAAGATGTCAGTATCACCGTTTCAGAATCGGGTATGACTTGAGCTGCAGTGAGAGAGCGATTCATCTGCACCAGCAATTGTAGTGTGTTTACTTTACCGGAAAAAGTACTGTTAATGAAATTTCACGATTAGAATGGAGAATCCGTTACTGCAGCTTTACTTTCGTATCACCATAATAAGGATATACGAATGTGTGAATATTGTGTGACAAATGTCGCTGTGAAGAAAATGATCACAAACTTCGAAGCCAAGGCTGTTTAGACAATCAGATCTGTAATCGGCCACCAGACACAAATGCTACTGCTGCTCATACAGTTCAGAAGGAAATGGAGACTTTAGAGGATTAGTTTTTTTTATTTTTAATTTTTTTTAAATTTTGTCTGCACAGCGAGCAAATTCTTGGAAACGTCATATTGCAAATTGTTTTAACAATTTATGTGATCGACATTATTTAAGTTGTACTCTGGTTTGATGTAACATAGGATTAACAAAGGACTGATTCGACATAACAGTGAGAGTGTAAGATAACTGGTAAACAAGATCAACACGGAATACAGGATACACACTAGTAGCATACCATAAAAATCCTACTATTAACACAATAAGAAATGATCATTCGCTGTTGGTACACATTTGGGATATTCCTAATTCAGTTCACATAATGACTATATACTTCAGCCATGCTATAACTGGCGTGAAGCTCCTTGGTGTTTGTGCCTTATTATACCATGGAACTCTTGGAATAATCGGACGAATAAATGTCTAGTCTCTGCCCTTAATTTTACATGTCCGTGATCATTCCTCTTGCCAGTCCGATCACAACAAATTTCCGAGCGTAGGTATCATATCTGTGAGAGGGAGTTTATCATATTTGCATAGCCCATGCGGAGATGCCTGCTTTTCTAGGGCATCAACCTGCTCATTTACAGGCATCCCAGAATGACCTTTCGTTCATACCATCACGATGTTGCGACACTTCCTCTGCGCCCGAAACGCAACGTCGATATTTGCTGCAACCATGGGTTTGGTACAAATATTATGATGATTTCTAATCATTTATATGGCTGACATACTGTCAGAGATGTGTGCTGCAGACATCTGTGGGAATGCCAGGACTTCCAAAATGGCAGTCAGCTCGGCTGTCGCAATAAAGGAGCGTGGATCCAGCTTGTGTAGGCTTTGTTGTTTGCATCAGGGTACCCAATAAGCACTATCAGCGTCTTCACCAGACTTGGACCAATATGTATGAACAACGCATGCATCGGGATTTAAAAAAAAAATGGCTCTAAGGACTATGGGAGTTAACATCTGAGGTCATTAGTCCCCTAGAGTTAGAACTGCTTAAACCTGAATGAGATTTTCACTCTGCAGCGGAGTGTGCGCTGATATGAAACTTCCTGGCAGATTAAAACTGTGTGCCCGACCGAGACTCGAACTCGGGACCTTTGCCTTTCGCGCGCAAGAGCTCTACTATCTGAGCTACCGAAGCTTCGGTAACTCAGATAGTAGAGCACTTGCCCGCGTAAAGCAAAGGTCCCGAGTTCGAGTCTCGGTCGGGCACACAGTTTCAATCTGCCAGGAAGTTTGCTTAAACCTAACTAACCTAAGGACGTCACACACATCCATGCCCGAGGAAGGATTCGAACCTCCGGCCGTAGCAGCAGTGCGGTGCCGGACTGAAGCGCCTAGAACCGCTCAGCCACAGCGGCCGGCCTGCATCGGGATAGTGAGACAGGAATTTCAGATTTTGACACTTTAAACTGGCCTTGGCATCAGCCTGCAGATTTAGATGTTTTCGCAACTGGAAAAGTAAGTTTTCCGAGGCATATCGAATATGAGGAGCCTATCTTAGCTTATCGTCGATAATCGTCCCCAAGATATTTAGATGTTTTTGCAGCTGGAAAAGTAAGTTGTCCCAGATATACAGTTTGAGGAAGTGGAATCCTGTGGCGGGTAAAGATAATAAGGGTAGACTTTCTGTCAGAGACTTCAAAGCGACATTCTGTACACCACTCATGCAGACGTATGAGCTCGGTGTGCATTTTCAGATGACAGGACTGAAGAGTACTGGCTTGGAAATATATCTATATGACGTTGCGAATTCTAATGTTTGGATGTCATTGGCAAAGAGGTTCAAAAATATGTGTGTGAAATCTTATGGGACTTAACTACTAAGGTCATCAGTCCCTAAGCTTACACACTTAAATTATCCTAGGGACAAACACACACACCCATGCCCGAGGGAGGACTCGAACCTCCGCCGGAACCAGCCGCACAGTCCATGACTGCAGCGCCTTAGACTGCTCGGCTAATCCCGCGCGGCGGCAAAAAGGTGATTGAGGTCTGCAGTAGAGAGACTGAATGAATAGTTAGGGAGCCAAGACTGATCCCTGCAGGAGTCCTCTGGTCTTTCTATGGGTCCCAGCATAGCTCTGTGTTGCAAAATGATTGTCTTCCTATTGCTCAGAAAGCTTACAGCGCTATGCATGAGTGGGTTTGGAACCTAGTTTCTTCAAGTTTTTTCATAAAACTGTCAAGACGACGTTGTACTGAACGCAGCTCTCAAGTAATTGTTTTGAGAGTAGGATTTCAGATGTCTCTTTCCCTTTCCGAAATCCAAATTGTTTTTCCGTAATAGTTTCTAGTTTTCACACCACCCTTCTAAGCATCGCTTAATAATCTTTTCCTTACCTTCGCTTAACAGGGTAGTAAGGTGATTGGCCGACATGACTTAAGTTTATCACATATTTTACCGCATTTGTGGAGCGGGACGTCACGACATGTTTTTAGTGAGTCCATTTTGATTTTTTATGTCCATACGCTATCGTAAATTTTGAACAGCAGCAACTTCCTTTTATGTGGGACCTGTCGTACCTTGAGCAGTCAGTATAATCCGGGCCAGCTGCACTACCTGTCCCTCGGGAGAGCGCAATTTGGAGTTCTTCCAGCGAAAAGATTTGTGTGATGACAATCTTGTCCTCTTCATATTCCGCCTTGTCTTCTTTGTCCATTATGTCAGGTGGAGCTATCATACACAAGAATGAGAGTAAAAGTTCGTTGGTTGGTGGAGATGTATACATATCCATTAATAGACTGATTTTAAGGTTCCGTATTACATTCCAGATCCCAGTTAATGGAGTTTCTTTGCAGACTGTAATGCAGGAATTGTGCCAAGATTTTCCTCTTTTGTGCTTGAATATCGTCTTGGTTGCAGCTTATAATTTCTTAAGGACAAGAAAGTTTGTATCATTAGAGAGAGTTTTGTATTTTCTTAATGCCTCCCTTCGTTCCTAGGGGACAGCGGCACATTCTGAATCCACCAACAGGGTGATAGCCTGTGAGCAGTCCGCTTATGTCCTTTCTGAGATACTGAGGCTTCCGCTGCTTCTTTGATAAGCGATGCCAAGATCTCATAGTCTCTTCCGGGATTCCCATTCCAGTTTACCTCCAAGCAGTGTTTCGTATAGGTTCCAGTTAGCTTTGTTTGTGTTCCATTGCCGCTTCATTGCATGTTTAACGATCTCTCCAGGTTATGCTTTTATTATAATTTGAATTGACACGTAATTTGAACCCAAAGTATCCGGTATCACTTCCCATGTTGTCCCGATAGACAGTGCACGGTATTGTATGCTTAAGTCCACTGCCGTCGGGTCTTCATTTGCTCGGACTATTCGTGTGGATGAGCCATCATTTAATACTATAAGGTTCTTGAGATCCATATGTAATACATCGACTAGTATTTTTCCCATTGCATTGGCATTTCTGCAGCCCCGCGGTGCACAGTCACCTAGAAGCAGAAAGGGTTTTCTGGGATAGGCAATGAGTGTCGATAACTGTTGTTTGGAAAGCCTCTCGTTAATTGCTTTTTATGCTAAGATCAAAGTTAGATGGATGTCCTTGATCCGCAGACGAATAGCTACCATTTGCAATGGTTCATGCTGAGTGCCAGTACAGACAACGGAAAAGTGGATATCTTGTTTCATCAACAACGCTGCACCATCGTAGCTATCATCTCTAATGCCAGAGAAGTCAGGGAATGCGAACGGTTCGTTTACTTTCAACCATGTTTCGGTGATGGCACAAGTGTCTACTTGAGTTTAAAGACAAAAACGTCGAAGTCTATCTTTGTTTACCTTGAGCGATCTTGAGTTCCGTTGGATGATTTTAGAGGAGATTTTCGTGTGTAAGGAGTGGGCTCAACGTGTTTTGGGATGACATCTGGATCGAATCTGTTTGTAGTCCTGGAGTAAACCCATTAGTGGCCTGCTGGTACGATATATCATTTACCACTGACATATACTTAAAACTTTGTCAATGAGGTAGTTCCCAACATCACTCTGTTAGCTGAGCCTTTAAAATTGTGGTGGGTGGGGGACCCATTGGTGCAAGGGGAAGGCAGCGTTCTGGTTGCTGCAATTGGTCCCACAGGAGCATGTGTTAGTGGGTTCCTCTATGTTCTACAGAATCTACACGTTACTGGTGGGATAGTAGCGCATGCTGCATTAGAGGAGCGGGTGGTGCTATCGGCGGTGAATCCAATGGAGCCACAGTTTCTGACGTCTGCGCCATCGTCGTCTTGACACTGGTTGGTTGCTGCAGACCGCAGGTGGTGATGCTGACAGTTGCATTCAGCCGTTGTAGAGTCGGAAGGGGCGGGAATGTTATACCCTGTTTGGGTGAGAAGTAACTGCATTCGCGTAACGCCTCTTTTCAAACATAGCTGCTGCTTGTCAGTAGGTCATTCAAGATACACTAGGCATGTTCGATATAGTGTACTGTGACCACCGGTACAATGAGTATAGGTTGGCTGGTAGGCCCTCCCACGACATCATTTCTGTGTCGTCCTGCACAGTACGCACACCTTGTCTTACTTCTGCAGTGTTTGCTGCCATGTCCATATCGCAAACAATTATAACATTGTAAGACGCAGGGTACGTACACGTCCACTGGACGGCAAAATCGAATATAAACAAACTGTGACAGCCACTAAATGTCACAACACAAACTGGAGACGGCTTTTTACCTTTTGGCCGTTCAGAATTACAATTTTACTAAATATCCTGATGACAATAACTTCGCAGCAAAACGACATTTCCGTGAATAGTTCGTCTTTCATAAGGGAGATTTCAACGTTACTGGTGACGCCTTGTTTAGTAGTGGAGAACTTCGGAATGTGGGCCTCCAACTTTGTCTAAGAAAGGACGTTGAACAAGTGCACTGGTAGTTAGTCCTGACACAGACTCAATTTTTACACGGTTTTTCTCCGCCTCTGTAATATTGATTGCATGCTTGAATAATGACTGGCAGTACCACCTAATAAAGACAGTGCCATAGTGCCATAGGGTGGATCAGCCTGTCTATGTTTCTGTATCTGCTTTCAACAAACAAGATACAAGGCCCGTTGTCGTTAGACGCTTACAAATAAGTAGTCCAACTTACATGTTGATGGGTGGATGGTACCTTGGTACCTTCATGGGTGGCATCGACACGTAGCACTTTCTCGATTTTGTCTCGTCGGTCGTCCTCTCCTTGCTCCTCCGTGCGGTCCCGCTGGCGTTTCTGAGAGGGCTGCTGGTCTTTTGCTGCAGTTGCATCGACAGGTGGAAGATGTTGGTGTCTGCGTTGTGGGACATGACGATTACGTCTCTAATCGCTTCACTGATAGGTGCATGAAGTGCTTCAGTGTCCACTGCGACACAGCGCGTCTGGTTTTGTGAAGCTTTGTGGAGCAGGAGGGTTGGAATAACCGCCATCCATGGTGGTCATCACAGCGGAACAAAAGTTTTTACGATTCGGCAGAGGCTATGGAAGGAGAACAGATATCGAAACGAACTACCTATGTATACACTCCGAGAGCTAACTGTGCAAGTGGATTCATTCCCGCATTGTGATGTCAGCCCTCCTGAAATCACACTTCGCACCGGCGTTCCATGCACTGCTTTTGGAGAGCACCGGGGCTTACCCTCCAATGCTATCCATACAGGCACCAATTTTGTGATGTGGAGAGCTTTGAGGTGTGGGCACATAAAAAGTCCCCTGAGGGTCCAGGGGTTTTAATAGGCCCGAGGTATTCCTGCCTGTCGTAAGAGGCGACCAAAAGGAGTCTCACACTTTCTGGCCCTATAAGTTCAGGTCCCATTTTATGGTTTAACGTGCCACTTTCCAAGCGCGGGCCATGTGGGGATGGATACCTTATGTGTTGCATGAGTTAGCCATAGTGCTCGTAGATTCGATCTCCTAAACCTCTTGTCATCATGCTTTGCATCTCCACCTGCAGTTCAACTATTTGGGCGAGGACACCTTCTGGGGTATATCATCTTCTTCCACTGTCTCATGTCCTCTTTCGCCCTATGACAATATTGGATTTTTCTGCGTCCAATATCCAAAACCGTAGCCAGCCTGTTGTGGTAGAGCCATCATCTACCCATTTGGTGGTAGCCCCCTGACAACACAGGGATCGCACTCCTGATGCCAAGGAGTAGATGCCTGTCTTCCTGGGACATCAGGACTCCCGGCAATGGCCATAATGCCAGGTGGCCTTCGATGTGACTGGGTGGCACCCATGCGGAGAGCCCCTGATCGGAGTGGGTGGCATCAGGACGGATGACCCGCAATGAAGCAGACTAAGTCATCTCTTGCTGGTGACAGTTTGGCGCCAGCAGTCTCTAAGAAGGGCAAGATCGAGTAAAATGCTGACAGGTATGACCCTTAATCGTTTCCCTCCCGTGCTACACCCTGGGAGGAATGTAGGGCTACAGTAAGAGGACAGTCTGTATCAGAATGGATGGGAACTCCTTTCTACCTACGACGCCTCAATTTCTTGTTGAACATCTTCAGGATACGTTCGGGGAAGTGACAACACTGTTCAAGATGCGAAACGGCGCAGTCTTGTTACAGACGGCATCCCCAGCCCAATCCCAGGTGTTACTCACCTGTGACCGGCTGGTTGATATTCCTGTTTCCGTCACTCCCCATAAAAGCCCCAACATGTTCCAGGGGATTATTTTCCATTGCGACCTCGTCTTGCAGTCTGACGACGAGCTCCGTGCTAGTCTAGAATGGTGGGGTGTTCATTTCAACTGGCGCATTTACAGGGGACCCAAAGACAACAGGGTTGCTACTGGTGCCTTCACCTTGGTTTTTGAGGGTGATTCATTGCATGAAAAGGTCAAGGTGGCATTGCATGAGAAGGTCAAGGTGATGGTTTACTGTTGTGATGTTAAACCAAACATCCCTCCCCCTATGCGGTGCTTTAAGTGCTGGAAATTCATGCACATGTCTTCTCGCTGCACATCCAGCGCCACATGTCGAGATTGTGGACGTCCACTGCATCCAGATAATCCATGTTCGCCTCCTCCCACTTGTATCAACTGCTCGCCAGACTGTCCAATACTACAAAAGGAGCGGAAAATCATGGAGTACAAGACCCTTGACCGGTTGACTTACCAAGAGGCTAAACGTAAATTTGAACAATTATACCCCATTCGATTGACGTCCACATATGCTGCAGCTTTGTTACCATCGCCGCCGCCAGTCTTCCCACACTCTGTGAAACGAACAGCGAGCCCTCCGCGCCGCCAGAATACATCCACTCCCTTGGCGGTAGGGGGAAAATCTCCTTCCGTTGCTCCCAAAGTACCTACTTCAGGAGCAAGCCCCCACAAATGCAGGGGACATCAGTCCCCTCCCCTCAGCCAGAGAAGCAACAGCCTCCTCCAGCTCCTCTTATGTGGAAGGGGCCCTTGAGAATCTCTCTCCCAAGGTCTCCACTAATGCCACAGCAGACACTTGCCTGTCACTAAAGGAGCCAAAAGCTGCTGGACGAAGAGCTTCACGGTCTTTCTCCTTGCCTAAAGAAAAGCGAGAGAGCAAGCAAACTAAGAATAGGACTGCTAAGAAGCAGGACCCTCTGGTGGCCTCAACACCACTACTCTCTACGAGTTCTGCATCTGAGGATGAAGTGGAAACCTTAACGTCCCCTGAGGACCTCGATCTCACTGATGCCTCATCAGCAATGGGAATGGATATAAATACTCCTTTGGTGGCAGCAGCAGCCGGCCACGGTGTCCTATCGTTCGCCGGCCGGTATGGCCGAGTGGTTCTAGGCGCTACAGTCCGGAACCGCGCGGCTGCTACGGTCGCAGGTTCGAATCCTGCCTCGGGCATAGATGTGTGTGATGTCCTCAGGTTAGTTAGGTTTAAGTAGTTCTAAGTTCTAGGGGACTGATGACCTCAGATGTTAAGTCCCATAGGCTCAGAGCCATTTTTTGGCGGCAGCAGGTGACCCTGAGGTGTAGCCTGCCTCCGTGCACATTTCATGCCTTCCCAGCCTCACGATAATTTCATCTTCCAGTGGAATTGCTGCGGTTTTTTCTGACACCTGGTTGAGCTACAGTAGCTGTTAAGCTTTACACCTGCTTTCTGCATTGCCCTCCAGGAAACCCAGTCCCCTGCAATGCGGACCCCTGCCCTCCATGGCTACAAGGGATATTATAGGAACTGTAGCGACTACAATAGAGTGTCAGGTGGAGTTTGCGTCTATGTCCTGAACTCAATATGTAGCGAAACTGTGCCCCTTCAAACCTCTCTTGAAGCTGTGGCTATCAGGATAAGGATGATGCAGGAAATAATTGTTCAAAAATGGTTCAAATGGCTCTGAGCACTATGGGACTCAACTGCTGAGGTCATTAGTCCCCTAGAACTTAGAACTAGTTAAACCTAACTAACCTAAGGACATCACAGACATCCATGCCCGAGGCAGGATTCGAACCTACGACCGTAGCGGTCTTGCGGTTCCAGACTTCAGCGCCTTTAACCGCACGGCCACTTCGGCCGGCGGAAATAACTGTCTGCAACGTATATCTTCCTCCAGATGTTGCAGTACCCCTGAATGTATTGGCTGCTCTGATTCAGCAACTCCCTAAAACTTTCCTATTTTTGGAAGATTTTAACGCCCACAACCCCTTGTGGGCCGGCACCGTGCTTACTGACCAAGGTAGACATGTCGAAACTTTAATGTCTCATTTCGACCTCTGCCTCCTAAATATTGGAGCCATCACACATTTCAGTGTGGCTCATGGTAGTTACTCGGCCATTGATTTATCACTTTGCCGTCCAGGACTTGTCCCATCCGTCCACTGGAGAACCCATGATGACTTGTGGGGCAGTGACCACTTCCCCATCTTCCTGTCACTACCCTGGCGACATGCCCACCGATGCCTACCCAGATGGCCAGATGGGCTTTAAACAAGGCAGATTTGGAGGCTTTCACCTCTGCTGTCAGCGATGAATGTCCCTCTCCCACGGTAACATCGATATGGTGGTTGATTGTGTCACCAGGACGATCGTTTCAGCGGCGGAAAACGCGATCCCTTGTTCCTTAGGGCTCCCCCAGCGAAAGACAGTACCTTGGTGGTCGCCGGAAATTGCTGAGGCCATTAAAGAGCGTAGACGGGCTCCATAGCGACATAAGCGGCACTCTTCCCTGGAGCACCTAATAGCTTTTAAGCGGCTCCGTCTCCGCGTTCGCCAGCTTACAAAAAGACGTAAACAGCAGCGTTGGGAGAGGTACAAGTCGACCATTGGGTGCCATACTTCACCTTCCCAAGTCTGGGAAAAGATCAGACGAGTTTGTGGGTACCAGACCCCAGCAGATGTTTCTGGCGTTAACATAACTGGCGTTATGTAGCGACGCAAACGCTATTGCCGAGCACATTGATGAGCACTATGCTCGAGCCTCATCGTCGGAAAATTTCCCTCCAGCATTTCACCCTCAAACGGGGTATGGAAGAGAAGGTTCTCTCGTACACTAAACGCCACAGTGAACCCTGTAACACCCCATTTACAGAGTGGGAGCTCATCAGCGCCCTTACCCATTGCCCCGACACAGCTCCTGGACCTGATCGGATCCACGGTCTGATGATTTAATATCTCTCGTCCGACTACAAGTGACATCTGCTCGTCATCGTCAACCGGATCTGGTGCTACGGCCTTTCCATTGCAATGGCGGGAGAGCACCATCATTCCTGTGCTCAGGCCAGGTAAAAACCCGATTGATGTAGATAGCTATCGGACTATCAGGCTCACCAACGTTCTTTGTAAGCTGCTAGAACGTATGGTGAGCTGGCGGTTGTGATGGGTCCTGGAGTCACGTGGCCTACTGGCTCCAAGTCAGGGCGGTTTCCGCCAGGGTCGCTCTACCACTGATAATCTTGTGTCCCTCAAGTCTGCCATCTGAATAGCCTTTTCCAGTCGCCAACACGTGGTTCCCGTCTTTTTTAATTTATGAAAAGCTTACAGCACGACCTGGCGACATCATATCCTTGCCACATATGAGTGGAGTCTCCAGGGCCCACTCCAGATTTTTTTCCAAAATTTCCTGTCGCTCCATACATTCCGTGTCCAAGTTGGTGCCTCCCACAGTGCCCCCCATATCCAGGAGAATGGGGTCCTGCAGGGCTCTGTACTGAGTGTGTCTCTATTTTTAGCGGAAATTAACGGTCTAGCAAAGAGCTGCAGGGCTGTCTGTCTCACCTCTTTATACAGACGACTTCTGCTTTCGTACTGCTTCTCCAGTACTGGTGTTGCTGAGCGCTGCCTACAGGGAGCCACCCATAAGGTGCAATCATGGGTCGTAGCTCACAGCTTCCAGTTTTCAGCCACGAAGTCGTGTGTCATGCAATTCATCCGGAACCAGAACTTTACCTTAATGATGATCCACACACTGTAGTGGAGATATATCGACTCTTAGGACTGGTTTTCGACGCTCGATTGAATGGGCTTCCTCACCTTCGTCAGCTTAAGTGGAAGTGCTGGCAGCACTTCAACGCCATCTGATGTTTGGGCAACACCAACTGGGGTGCCGATGGCTCTACGCTTCTGCGTCTCTACAGAGCCCTTATTAAATCCCGCCTTGATTATGGGAGTGTGGTTAATGGTTCGGCGGCGCCCTCAGCATTGCGTTTACTCGACTCAGTGCACCACTGTGGCGTTCGCCTAGCGATGGGAGCTTTTAGGAGGAGTCCGGTGACCAGCGTTCTGGTGGAGGCCGGAGTCTCTCCATTGAAGGTTGGGCATGCACAGCTGCTTGCCAGTTACGTTGCACACATTCATAGCTATCCTGCACATTCGAATTACCGTCTCGTTTTCCCAACCACTGTGGTTCATCTCCCGCAGCAGCTTACGATTGCGGTTCACGTCTGATCGCTTCTGTCTGAACTGGAGTTCTTCCCTTTACCACCTCTACTCGAGGTCCATTCACGTACATCTCCATGGTGTGTGGACCTTTCACATGTCCCTAAGGACTCAGCTAACCCGCGGCTCTTTTCTCTCACTTCCTCTCGATTCTTCACATGTTCCAGGGCTCTGAAGTGGTTTTCACCGACGGCTGGATGGCTGTTGGCCACGGTGGCTTCTCCTACATTCATGGAGGCCATATTTAATAGCACTTCTTGGAAGATGGCTGCAGTGTTTTCACAGCAGAGCTGGCGGCTACATTTCGTGCTCTTGAGCACATCCACTGATGGCCTGGCGAGTCATTTCTTGTCTGTACTGACTCCTTGAGCAGCCTCCATACTATCGACCAATGCTACCCTCGTCATCCTTTGGTAGTGACCATCCAGGAGTCCATCTATGCCCTGGAACGGTCCCGTCGTTCAGTGGTGTTTGTCTGGACCCCGGGAAGTGTCGGAATCCCAGGCAACGAACTTGCTGGCAGGCTAGTGAAACAGGCTATGCGGAAACAACTTATGGAGATGGGCATCTCTGAAACTGACCTACGTTCATTATTACACCGCCTGGTTTTTCGGTTTTAGGAAACAGAGTAACATAACCTCAGTATGCACAAAAAACTGCGTGTCCTTAAGGAGACTATGAATGTGTGGAAGTCCTCTATGCAGGTCTCTCGCAGGGACTCTGTGGTTCTCTGCCAGCTCCACATTGGCCATATGTGGCTAACACATGGTTACCTCCTCCGCTGCGAGAACCCATCTCGGTGTCGCTGTGGCTTACCTATGACTGTCGTCGGCTTCTTGCTGCACTGTCCAGTTTTAGCGGCTCTGCTTCGGACTTTTAACCTTCCCAGCACCCTACCTTCAGTGTTGGGTGGCAATGCCTCAACAGCAGATTTAGTTTTACGTTTTATTCGTGAGGGGGTTTTCTATCACACCATCTAAGGATGGGCATTTGGCCTTCTCTCTGGGCCTCCACCCTCCCTCCATTTTCACGTTCTGTCACCGTTTCTTTGCATTTGGTTGTCTTGGTATCTGTCCTTTCTCTTCATGTGTTCACCTTGCCTTGCCTTTGGGGGTGGAGATTTTAGTGTGTTGCAGAGTGGCTGGCTCATCCTCTCTTATTCTTGTGATCAGCCAGCCCATACCTTCTGCTCTATGGTTTTAATACCTTCTTCTACTTTTACTTGTGCTGTACATTTTCCCCGTTTTCTGTTCGTTCCATTCGTTTTATTTTTAGGTGTGGTTCTGCATTCCTTTCTTCCCTTTTATCTTCCCAAACTTACTTTGGATGTTGTTTTACCCTGAGCCTTGTTTGTGTCAGGACAAGGGACTGTTGACCCTCTAGTTTTCTCCTTTTATACCTCAAACCAACCAACCAACATAAAAAGTGCCAGGTGATGTCGATTGGTTGTCTAACATGTTGTATGATGTACAGTGCTGTTCACAACATTGTCCATCGCCTACAGGTTTTGTTGACGAATGATGGCCTGACATCTTGATCATTAATTGTAAAGAACATCATCTTTCCTAAAAATCAGTTTTTATGCTAATTATTGTTTTGTGTCACATGAAGCGCCATCTCTGTTGGTCACTGTGTGCATTTTTATTTAGTTTCAAGAAACACCCCTCTGATTTTAACCCGCGCAACATCAAGGTCGGGGGGAGGAACTTGCGTCAATATCATAACCTAGTCTGGTAAATTTAAAATTTTAAAAACAATATTTATTGTCTTCAATGCTCTCTTATATCAGATTCGGTAACTGTTTTAAATTTTTTAGTAAAACTTACACAAAAATTTAAATCTTAGCAGTGAATCTGACTTTTCGCAACAAATATCATATTCATTTTTTCAGATTTAGGACGCTTATTAGACATACATACAACTTTAAAGAGTATGTTGTGAATGAAAATCAACGACAACGAAATTTATATTTTTAATTTTTTTTTCGATCATATAGTACCCCTCCACTTGCAGGAAACATTACAGAATATGCGTTGGTGTTGCTAAGATCTGCTAAAAGATATTATATACTTCTCTACCCTACTTATACATCAGTTAATATTTAAAATTATGTTGTTAGTAAAAGTTCAACACATTTAACAACATTTATTACGTTTTTAGTTTTTTTTTGGCGGTGGGCTCAAAGTACCCCCCCCCCCTCCCCACATGGCACATGGCATCAGATATTGTGGATAATCAGTTGGTATTGCTAGGGTCAAGCAAGTGTATCAGTTTTTAGCTTTCTGCCTACGTTATTCCGAGAAGTAGTGAATTGTCAAATGTTAACATACTTTTGGTTCACTCTGTTCATTATCCTGGTGACCACATACTGTCAATACATGCATTTAACAGTCTGATGGTGCAAAAAGCACACCACATCATATGAACTGTTGTTTTCACTGCGAACACTATAATGAACTAAATTTGAAGCTGTGAGTTGTTCAAACGACAGGTATCTGAAGATGGTGTCACTGAAGCAATTCCTGTTGCTTCCAAGGCTTGAAGCCTAAATAAAGTTGTCAAAGTACCAGGTAATTATTAAATATGTTTATCATTAAATAAGCTATTACCATAATAATGTTGGATTATTATATACTAAATATTGAGTAACTAAATAAATTATATACAAGAACCTCAGAAACAGAAACCTATTTCACACTCATGAATCAGGATTTATAAACCCTCATAATACCACAAAAACCACCCCACGTGAGGGATGGATTGCAAATAAGCAGCCTTTCTCGAAATTATTGAGATCAACATTTGGGAGAAGCCTGAAAATGATGGCGTATGTTAGCATCTAACACTTGTATACCTGGAAACAATTTAGAGATCAACACTTGGGAGAAGCCTGAAAATGCTGGCCTATGTCAGCATCTAACTCTTGTATACCTGGAAACAATTTAGAATGAAGAACATAAATAAGCAGAATATACTGAAGATGAGTGAACCTAATAAGCCAACAGAGTCCTTTTCAATGCCTGCGGAGATCTCAATTAAAATTAAGGGACTATTTATTAGTAATGAGGAAATTTTAATAGCTGAGATGTACAAGGCAGGCGAATGTAATATCCTCATAATGCAGGAGGTCATTCACTGCAACTACAGTGTAGGTAGCAAGCAATACTATATGATTTGTGGGCACGAAGTTCGTTGCTAGCAGCCGGTTGTAGCAAACATTTGAAATCTGCACGCACAACAATCAGTAGCTTTAATTGCTGGCATAACTGTCGAACATCGTACACTGTTTCTTTACTTTAAGCATGACGCTGTTCACTGGCTTCAGTTGCAAGCAGTCAACTAAATGCGCGACCAACTGTGTTAAAATGAAAATAGTATGAGCAGGGTTCCCAAACATGAGTGTAGTGATGAGGAATAGTAATGTTACTAACAGCTATTCTCAAAAGGTTATTAATGTAGCAGAAATGAAACTTTTCTTGCTTTTAGCGATTATCGATGCTTCTCATGTCTTTGTAGTTTCAAGAAACACAATGGAACTACTTTTAATTCTCGTTTTCCTCCCATAACCATCCACTTGTGCCCATAACAGTAAAATAAATATCATGCACATTAACGGATATATGTACGTTGTATTGCGGTGGTGGTGGTGGTCGGGGGGTGGATAAGAGGGAGTGGAAAGCTGAGAGAAGTAAGGAAGTAAGGGGATAAGTTTAAGAGCAAGGGTAAAATTTGGCCCAGATTTCCCATGGGGTTCCTACTACCATATATAACCTGAATATAATCATATTTTTGATTTTGATGTTCTAAAAGCCAACACATTAACAGAACAAATTATAAGATTAAAACCTACCTGTTTTAGGAAAACTTACGTTCTTCTTCCATTATTTTCCCCTCCGCAATACATATAGAGTTATGTATGTCTTCATAAGTGTTTTTGAGTTTGAAAATACAAGATGTTTTTTATTATCAGGCTGAATGGAAATTGTCCTACAACATTTTATTATGTCTATTTTAATTCTTTACATTACTTACTAGCTGGATTAGCATTTGTAGAACATTCATGAGCTTGTTGGATAACTTGTCACGTAAAACACAACAAAACTGTCGTGAGTGCAGTCATGAAAGTTGTTAAATGTAGTTTATAGTGTGAAAACATTTGAGTAAACACTTACATTATGTCTTAACGTTTTTATCGTCTCTCACACAAACTGTACACATATTAGGTTAGTGAATGCTTCAGTACAGCCAGTATTTGACTATTTTCCTATTTGATCACGTACATCATTAGGACTTCCTTTCATATTTTTTGGGGTCAGGTTTCCTCTCTTTCTAGTCTCTCTCTCTCTCTCTCTCTCTCTCTCTCTCTCTCTCTCTCTCTCTTTCTCTCTCTCTCCCTCCCTCCCTCCCTCCCCCTCTCCATAAGTTTGCGTTCATACGTGTGTATGTTGAGACAGAGATACAGAGAGTTGGGAGAGAAGAGAAGGACATGAGAAAACAATAGAAACACAATTCAAATGACAAAGAGGAAGAAAGGAAGAATGATCAATGATGTTGCCACTATAACACTTCTTTGGACTGTGTGTGAAATATGTAGAAATTTTAACATATGATGCTTAATTAGCGGAAACTGCAGAGTGAATATGAAGATGTGGATGTAGGCAAAAATGTAACCTCAAAGAAAAAAGAATTGGTTTCTGAACACCTTGCAACGAATTTTGTGATTTGTTTTGAGGTGGGCTGAGTGGTCAGTTGTTTGGTTGTTGCACTCCGGCAGGGCTTCTATGCGGTGCCAGGCCCGCCGCACCCGTCACTGCGCTGCGAGGAGCGTTCCACCGTGTGGCAGCTGCGGGTGCCAGCTGCGGAGCTGTCGCTCAGCTGCCACTACGCCCCACGCAGCGCCCCTGGCCGCGCCCTCGCAGCTGCCGAGGCCGTGCTGCGACACCTCAGGGCCAGGCTGCCGCACGTGAGTACAGGCTAGCCACACTATGTGCCAGCTGCAGAGCCGTCGTTCAGTTGCCGATATTTCGTGTGCGGCAAACCTGGTGGAACTCTTGTAGCCACTGAGGCCGCGCTGCCACACCTCACAGCCAGGCTGTAGCATGGGAGCGCAGGCTAAGCACGGTATGCAGCAGCTGTGGGGGCCAGTTGTGGAACTGTCGCTCAGCTGTCACTATGCCCTTTGCAGCGCCACTGATGTGCCCTCGCAGCTGCTGGGGATGTGATGCAGCAACTCAGGACCAGGCTGACACATGGTAGTACGAGCTCAGCATGCTGTATGGCAGCTGCAGGTGCCATCTGCACAAGGAGGTTAGAATTTAGAACATGGGCGGAAGCCGGAGGATGTGGTAGTTTGCTGTCTTGGGAAATCCAAGAGGAGCGTTTCTTCATTAAAACTCCGTGTGAAGCTTGACCTCTCTACTTGAAGTCATCGAAATGAAAGTCGTATTAGAGTATGTACACAGACCAGAAATACTTTCGTGGAGGAATACTCATCATCAGATGGTTAACAACTTAATTTGTAGATGCAATATTTCGTTCATTAACATATTCAAGTCGAATAACAGTATTGTCTGGATTAGTTCACACTACATATAGTCAATTCGTAAAGTGAAAAGTCGCATTTAGTAACAGTAAGACAAAATTGTATGAATATTATCTGATGAGCTTACGTCAGTTAAACATTACCACTACAATGAAACGCTTACACTTAGTCAGGTAGAGCATATCTCTTCTCTCACACAGATTTTTTGCTCTTCACACTATTAATTTCGTTTGACAATTTTCTGCCAACAGGAATATGTAGTTCGCTCATGATTTTAACTTACCACTGTAAGCACTAACACACATATATTCAGTTATAGTGTATGTAACAAGAAATTTCAAGGACAGAGGGCTGCGTGGGATTAGCCGAGCAGTCTCAGGCGCTGGAGTCATGGGCTGTGCGGCTGGTCCCGGCGGAGGTTCGAGCCCTCCCTCGGGCATAGGTGTGTGTGTTTGTCCTTAGGATAATTTAGGTTAATTAGTGTGTAAGCTTAGGGACTGATGACCTTAGCAGTTAAGTCCCATAAGATTTCACACACATTTGTTTTTGAAGGACAGAGTGTTTAAATACATATACACTTATATGATCATTTTATATGGAACAGAACAATGCTTTAGCGCTTTGTGAAATTAAATCTTTAGTTCTCTTTCATATACGAAACAAACTTGCAACTTATCAGACAGCGTCCTTTATCACAAATCTTGTTCGCTGTCCTTGAATGATAATTAGGCTACAGTATTTGCATTTAGTTTTCATTGCCGTGGGAAAAGTCATTCTGCATTCGCACTGTGCGAGCCATACTAGAGTGCAATACAAAATGATTATCGAGCGTCCATTGATGTGGCATGTGAGCACTCAAGTTTTGAAGTAAAGTCTTGTTTTCACACTTACTCATAACTTCACGAACCATTAAATCAATGGAATTTTGGGAACTTACATGGAGCGTCACTTGTGAAACCAGATGCCCCGCCGGCCGCTGTGGCCGAGCGGTTTAGGCTCTATAGTCTGGAACCGCACTGTTGCTGCGGTCGCAGGTTCGAATCCTGCCTCAGGCACGGATGTGTGTGATGTCTTTAGGTTAGTTAGGTTTAAGTAGTTATAAGTCTACGGGACTGATGACCTGAGATGTTAAAGTCCCATAGTACTTACAGCCATTTGAACCAGATGCCTCAACCACACTTTGTTACTGCTTACTTACTGTTCTAGGATGTGGGAAGAACGTATCAAATATAACTGACATAATAGTATGTTCTTGCACAATACACGTTACTCGTCAATGCAGAAGACCTCCAAACTAAGCCACATTTTGTATGAACAATAGAGCCTTTTTCCTTGAAAACTGATATGACTAGTCTTCGTTTACACTGGATAAACTGTTAAGCACTGACATACTTTTTTCATTTACATCGTAATCTTCTGTAAGGCCTCGTACCACATCATTCAAATGATTATTTCGCTTTTTGGACAACATGGTTGTGGAGAGAAGCAGCGATTAGTATGATTAATCAGCAATTCAAAAACAGTCTTAATCGCGTTTATTATTATTATTATTATTACTATTATTATTATTATTATTATTATACCGCCAACCGGTTTCAGTCCGACGTAGGGGTCATCTTCTGGGCTTTTACACCATTGGTCGACTGCTGGTGGTGTCACTCCTGTCTACATAACGGCAGTCGACCAATGGTGTAAACGCCCAGAAGATGACCCCTATGTCGGGCTGAAACCGGTTGGCTGTATAATAATAACAATAATAATAATAATAATAAATGCGATTAAGACTGTTTTTGAATTGTTGATTATTTCGCTGCTTGAGATGACAGTTTGGCTGCTGAAGAAGCATAATTTTTTTATTGTATGGCACGTGTCCTTCACATGCACTGTACAACCTTTTCTTGTGGTGAACAACAGTGTCATGAGGTTGTGTGTTCGGATTAAGGGGAAAATCTTTTCCCAACAAAGGAAAAAAAATGCCCGAAGTAACAAAATTAGGATTATGTGTCAAGTTTTTCATTCACAGAAATTATTATTACTTTCTGCAGCAAGAGATCCCGGAAGATAGAAGAATCTTCCAACACCATGATTGGCACAGAGCAAAATAATCACATATGCACAAAAAATAATTAATATGTTGAAAATTTTTAACGAATAATTTTTTGTCTAGTTACAACATTCAATCTCTGGCTTATGTCAGATCTACCGGTAAACGTTGAAGTACAGTATATGCTGCATGTACAGAAGCTGTAACATCAGTTGTTAAGAGCAAAGGAAAACTTGTTTAAGAAGAAATTCTGTCAAATGAATAGATATTATACATAGAAATGCTAGAATCATTTATGAAAAGTCTAGTACACTTACATTCCGTGTATATAAGAAAAATGACGAAATAATGGAAGACTCTGATATGAAAACATGAAGTCGAAGTTTGTTCAATGTGAACATTGCGGAAATTCTCTGAACTACTTGTGCTACATTCCATTGACCTGTTATATTTCGTCATAATGCCTTGATCCTCCAGCTTTTCTTGCGCTTTTTATGAACATGCATGTTTCAAAAATAAAAGTTAGAAGACAGTAACTAAAAACAGGGAAACGAGTAGTCCATATTTAAACCAGTAGTATTATTTTAGATAATGACGTTATCTGGATAAATTAACTGCAAACTATACGCTTCTGTTTGTGCATCCGTGTGTAAAAGAAGTAACCATTTTTACACAAATTCACGTTTGAATTTAGACGAATACCACTACAGTACTCATACTCCATCCACAACATTTTGATATCAATAATGCGGTGTAGCGCGTAACTCATGATCACTGCATTAGTCCATCTCTGTAGATTCTAACGTCCTCGCAGCTGGAAAGCTCTTACTCAGCTGCTGTTACACTCTGTACAGAACCCGGACTATGCTCCAGCACTGCAGCAGCAGGTGCTGTGTTGCTACAGATGCAGAGGGCATGTAACTAGATGTTTGTGTGGGTTAGTGTCTGTTGCTTATCTGATGTGGGACTGCTCCTTAGAGTACGAACATTTAAAAACAATAATTTTGAAATTTTGTACAAAATTGATCTTTATCATCATAGTAAGCTACGAATACAAGAAGAAATTGGCAAAAAGTAAACAATAAAGATTTTACAGTTATGGTTTCACTTTGGAACCACCCATCATTTCATAGCATGCATTTGAAAGCAATTTCGCATTTGTCCTATACTAAGTTATAACTTGTAATGTTTAAAACAAATTACAATCCGAAAAAATAAGGGAAAATAGACCTAAAATTTAATAAATTTGTGTTAAAAGTTCGTGCTGCAGTACTGGTTTCATCTCAAAACTACTCATAACTACAGTAGTGAAAAATCAAATTTACGTTACAATTACTTGCCACACACTCGCTTTCACTGTCAATGAACTCCTCAGTATGATCACTATAAATAAAAAAAGTCAAGCTCTCCTAGGATCACATAGCATAGTCTCAGCACCGACTGTTTCTTTGAAAGCTATTAGTGACTGCTACAACGCACTACATTCGTAGAAGTACCTCAGTGTACCACTAGGTGTCTCTGTCTTGCAATGGCCTCGGTGGTTTCATGCGAAAGGAACTGGTACTTCAAAGAAAAATTAATAAATTGGTTATTTAAAATAGAAATCCCTGATACTTAAAGGGTTAATAGAAAATATATGGTCGTGCAGTCTTTCATACAGATATAATTTCAATACCCGAACACTTTTCTTGTTTACAGGCAACAATAGTTTTCTGTCCTATTCTACTGGAACATAGTTTACGATCAATCGTACTGGTTGTAAGACAGAGACCCCTGGAACAAACAGGCGGTTGCTGAGGTCGATGTTTACGCAGTGAACAGTAAACTGGAACATGTCCAGGGTGTAGCAAAGTCGTCTTAAGCATATACCAGCAGTCCAGGGAGTAGGCCGAATCATAGTCATAGCTGTAATACAGGCAAGGTCGGAACTCTGCTGATCAATGTCGCGTACTTAACTCCCTAAGAACATGACATTTTTATTCCAGCTTACCGCAATGGCCAGATATTCTATGCTGCCCGATTTGTATGCATCCCACACAACGTAACTGACTTGCAGGTCCTCTAATATCCTTTTGACACAGTCGTTTGACTGTACAAAAGGGTATCTTTTCGGTGACCTATTTTGTGTTTGCAAGTAACCACTAACAAATTTGCATATCATCATAAACTTTACATAATTTTTATTTCAAACTTGCAGTGTTCTAACATAAAACGTTTCCCCACATTATGAATCAATAAATTTAATGCATGCAGAAAAGTACCACGGTTCTTAACCTATAATCGTGATATAATTGTAAACTACATTTAAAAATAATAATTTAAACGACTATATTACTGTGCACGACAGTAATTTAACTTGCATTGCATCGCACAAACAAACGATAAACTTACTTCTGCAGTGTTCATTGGTTATAAAATTTACTCTCGTTACTGTACACATAGCACTGCATTGAGACACATAAACAATTTGCAAATTATTATCACTGAGCAGTTTGGTTTGATTTTCGAGGAGACTTTTATCATTTACAGCTGTTATTATTTCATTTATTTTATTTAAGATCCAAGTACTTTTTTAATGTATGGTGCTGCGTCAAACATTTCTCTCTATCAAGCGGAACCGTACAAAATTTGCCAATATACCTTGTTTCACTTGTTTCCCCACTGGCAGCAGAAACTCTGCAGACTGGCAGAAAATTTCTTCTTTCCGCATCAGGACACAGGTTCCTCTGCTGCATGCCTCGCAATAGCGATCCAAGTGAATCTTCACGTGCTGCTCTCCTTGTAACACTAGAAATTGAGTGGGCATGTCTGTCTCTGGCTAGGGTGAGCCTTCATTATCATCATCGATGATGCTGTATTTCGCCACCAAAAGGACACATTGCTTATACTTTCTTTCTACGGATTCAGTGCACTGTGAATTCTAAACGAATTGAAAGTCTAAAGTCTATTAGATAAAGGAGGACTTTTTTGTCAGTTTCATCGATCTCCTTAGAACAGGACAGTACGAAAGGTAATGATCCACACGATCGGCTCTTTTCATTTGGACATTGTACTGATTTACATACACAGGCTTCAATGCATCCTCCCCGATTTTTCTATTGTTCATTCCTGTTATCATCATTATTCGTTGCCTTCATTCTACATCCTGCTTGTCTTTCCATATGAGGTGAAGAGCGACACATTTTCTGAAGGAAACTGTGTCATGTCTTATCACTCTTGAGTCTTTGGGTTTCAGAATTGTCGGTAGTTTTCTGTTGACCCTAATAACACCACACTCTCTTGCCCACATTTCAATAGTAACGGCGCAGTAGAGATGCGGTAGTAACAATTATCCAGGAGGATATGATGCTGCAAATCAAGACGGGAGCCAAGGACTGAGATGACGGATTCTTCGTATTTCTTCTCTTCACCAATGTAAATCTCCAGATTGGAGATACAGATTGTCTCACTCACGCAACCTCCTAATGGAATCATCCCTTCATAGACAACTGCATCTTTGGTATGTAATGTGTCATGAATTTATTGAGAAAATAATCCAGTACATTGGAGCTTCGAAAAGTCTCGGAGATATGTTATTCAATTTCGTGCTAGAATGTCAAAACCTGTACAAATCTATTGCGACTCATCGTTTGTGAAATTATTGGAGCAACTGTTAGAGAAATGATCATCCAATCTGCAGGGTGACCATTATTGAACTACATGAAATAAAATAACTTCTGAACGGTTTGCATTAGGATATTCAAACTGCACAGTTGGCTGCGGGGCATGATAGGAATTAGTATGCGCATGCATTGTTTGCTTTAGCGATGAAGCCCATTTTCATTTGGATGGGTTCGTCAATAAGCCAAATTGGCGCATTTGGACGACTGAGAATTCGCATTTCGAGAAGTCTCTTCACACTCAACGGGTGACTGTGTGCTGTGCAAAGTCGAGTCACGGAATGATCGGTGCGATATTCCTTGATGCCACAGTGACTAACGAATGGCACATGAAGGTTTTGAAATACGACTTCATCCACATTATCCAAAATGACCCTGGTTTCGACAAGATGTGGTTCATGCAAGACGGAGCTCGAACCCATCGAAGCGGGAGAGTGTTTAATGTCCTAGAGGAGCACCTTGGAGACCGCATTCTGGCTCTAGGTTACCCAGAGGGCACTGGCATGGGCCTCGATTGGCCGCCATATTCTCCGGATGTGAACACATGTGACTTTTTTGTAGGGCTGTACTGAAGACAAGGTGTACAGCCATTGCTGAGCTGAAAACAACCATTCAGGTCATCGACACTTCAGCGGGTCATGTAGAATTTCGCTATTCGTCTGCGGCACATCATCGCCAATGATGGCAGGCATATGGCAAAAATTATAACCTAAATTCGAATATCCGTAGTGACGTTTACAAGTTTAATAAAGTGTGTGCACACTGTAGTTTTGTAACTAATTTACGTTTTTTTCATATAGTTCAATAACTGTCGCCATGTATCTTTTCTTGTTCGTCCCATTAGAAGAATTAGGCCAAGAAATTTCTTGACAATCAGGAGTTCACTTGAGTGCTGTAAGCGACGTTTTATGTTTCCCTGGGATTTGATCGTGATGGATACACAGCTCCTTGAAAAACAGTTCGCACAAGGCGTCACCAAACATCAGGATAACCACAGAGGGTGCAGTGTCACATTGCTTTGGAAATGTAGTCACCACAGAACGACCTTCAAACGGTTGTAGTGTGGCTGAACGTCAGTTTCACTCGCGTCACTGTTACCATTATGACGAAATAAACCACTGACACGAACTACCTTCATCGTTGTTGCCGAAATAACTTGCCATCACTGCCGCCTTACGCTTGTTTAGAGATTTAAAAATGTCACTGTTACTGGAATCGTCCGCAGATCCATACAAATATTTCTTCAAGCAGTCATGCGGATCTTTAGCCTCGCAAGGAACGGCTCAATATGAATCGGTAAAAACCTCCGACAGTGTTCCAGAGTAGTTCATTTCCTTTCGTTTTTTAAATGGGTCCATCTCTAAAAGCAGGAGGAACTTCAAGATGAAAATGGTAACTATTTGAAATCCAAAAATACACTTACAGTGCTAAATAAGCAAAAAGTACACGAAGAGAATAACATTTGCTACGTTAACTGTGGGTGTAAACGACAAACTGGACGAAGTCTATAGGGGGCGTGTAATAAACACGAGTTGTCTCGTGATCAGCATGCAGCAGGTGGCGCGTGACAAACGAGAAAACTCGGCGTCCGTCCGCAGTGTGTCAGTTCTCCGGCAGGTGTTTCAATCTGTTTTTTCAGACCTCCTCACGTCACTGGACAACTCCACGTGGGGCACTTGCTGCGGTGGCAAGCCGTGGTTCGGGCACAGAGCCCGAGTATCGCTGACCTATTCTGTAAACGACGCTAGGGCTAGGTCTGAATCCCAATCACTGTTGGATACTTAAAATAACTAATCCCAATCACTTTTCAATACTAAAAGTAACTTGTCCTAACTAGAAAAAAAATTTCAAGACAACACAGTGACTATGTTAGGTGTAATCTGTATCTATGTTGTGGAACAGCACAAATGATTAACTGTGTGTGGAATATGGCTTTCACATGGCAGCTGTTACTACAGTCGTTTCATCATGTTACAGAGACTACTTTTTGTCAACGTCTGGCAACAGCCCTCAAATGTGGAGACACATGCAACATGGCAGACATCCTGACAGCGCTTGACACTTCTCCCAGTAAAGCAGGTCTACAACTGGGGCTTGACGGCGAGCCTATGGTTCAAATGGCTCTGAGCACTATGGGACTTAACATCTGAGGTCATCAGTCCCGTAGAACTTACAACTACTTAAACCTAACTAACCTAAGGACATCACACACATCCATGCCCGAGGCAGGATTCGAACCTGCGACCGTAGCGGTCGCGCGGTTCCTGACTGAAGCGCCTAGAACCGCTCAGCCGCACCTGCCGGAGTAGTTTTAAAGATATAGAAAATATTGTTTTGTCATTGGATGCAGCTCATACTTCTGAGACTGCAAATGTATTCATATTTGCTTTAATACTTGTCTGTAAGTTATTGCAGATTCCCAAAGACCTGTAAGAAGCCAACCTTCGGCTTGTCTGGCACTCCACCATTTTTGGTGTATCTCCTGCACGAAGACCAGGCGAGCAACAGCAGTTGCCGATTCCCAGCCTTGGGATTCACCCATTTCTGGCGACGCTGCTCGTCTTTGTACCTGCACCCTTCTGTACCAGTCACCTAGGTGGACCTTCCGCGGAACACCAAAAGCCCTGCCTCTGCTAGCGTTCAGCTGTATAATTTCACCCCACCTCGTATCTAACTCTACCTTTTGCGGCAGTTCTGGAAGAACCGCCCTGGAACTATACTTTGTCGTGCACCGGCGCATTCTAACTGCCAGTTTCACCTGGCACGTGTATCCCTGTCTGAGAAAGTGTTCAAGTTCCTACAAAGACTTGGTTTTGAAAGAAATGCAACCAGGTATCAAGCCGGAAAAAATCAGGCAAAATACCTCAATACCTACGTATCGTATACCAGCTGCAGGTGCGTAAAAATGCTATGCAGATTTATACACTCATTAATTACTGAAGTTTCCGAATATTGTTTACAGTCCAGTGCTTCAATTACTTTAATCGAAGTAATCAAGAATTTATTTCTTCCTTGATCATGTGGCATCTCATCTGTATCCACAACAATCTGATAAAGTGTACACACTCTCCAACTAAAATCTCAATATTTATCATTTTAGGTCTTATTATTAGCGTACAACCAGATGTTTAAATTGTTTGCTCATCGAAAACCAGAAATCTTCCCTAAACATCTGAGCCTTCAAAATACCCAGTAACACTGTTACACGCCCACACTGTAGGTCCTAGTGGTCCAGCGTAAGAAATCAGGGAAGCATAACTCATTACCTACATCTCATACCTCAGACTATAAGTTTTGAAACTGGATTACATGTAAATCCAAAATATGCCACGAACTGAAATGCTCTATCATATACAAAGTTAATACTCGTGAATTTATATAGTATCGTGAACTGATTGCAATATTAAGAAAATATGGCCTAGAACAGGAGCGACTTATTAGTGCAACGTACCTACAAATATTTAATTGCTTTACACGAATCTTAATTTAACAACATCTTAATGTGTATGAGAAACGTGTAAACAGCGGTGCTTGTAGCTCCGTTGTATACAACAGGCATGCTGTGTCCAGCTGGTTTGCATAGCAGACAAACACAAGACAAAACGTAGCCACACTTTGTATAAAATGATGCAGTGTAACTTAGTCTAACCTTCCGTTCAGAAAAGCATGCATAGAAAAAATTGCGAGTATTGCCTATCCTGTTTAACAAAGGATGTAAAGTTGATCTTCGAAAGAACTCCAAAACATGGCACAGAAAAAGTGCACTTGACATGGAACGGATTATTGCAGCATACCAACCGTAACTCGGCGTAAAACCGAAAAAAAACTGTGAAATGAAGGGAAGGAAATTCTAATAGTTTTGAAAATACTTGAATACAAACGCATATATTTGCACCGAAATCGCATTTAAGCCACGATGGCACACACACTCATTCATGTACAAGGCAAATGGTTCACAAGACTGCAACACGTTGAATATGGAAACAAAAGGAAAATCATAACATCTCGAAAAATACTGGAAGAAAATCATTGAATAGGTGGTGATGACTTTAACTGCTCTACTATTCGAATGGTTTAGTAGCAAATTGATTTTGTACCGTGTGAGATCACTTACTTCTATAATGGTAGGAGCATATTTTCTCAGCATGGAGAACATTTCCTAAGATTGTGGAAGTATCGGGAAATTCAACAATCCTGGTCTTGCAATATGAAGAGGAAGACCGGCACACATAATCCGAACAATGCACATGAATGACGCCGGCCGTTGTGGCCGAGCGGTTCTAGGCGCTTCAGTCCGGAACCGAGCTGCTGCTACGGCCGCAGGTTCGAATCCTGCCTCGGGCGTGGATATGTGTGCTTTCCTTAGGTTAGTTAGGTTTAAGTAGTTCTAAGTCTAGGGGACTGATGACCTCAGATGTTAAGTCCCATAGTGTTCAGAGCCATTTGGACCATTTGAACACACAAATGACGAGCAGTCCCTGTTTTTGACTATACTCAAATTTTATGGAGCCAGACATCATCTTACCACCCTGCAGCTACCTTCTCAACAACTCCACTGACTCTAGCAGGCAGGACTCCTCTACCAGTCGGGCCAAGTTGGATCTTTCAAAGGCACTGACCACTGTGTGACCGCCTTTTGTACTTGAATCTCATTTGCTCATGGAAGAGTACTTAGAGAACGTGTTCCGACCCTTACTGACGTGCCAAAGACAGTTACACCGACAGATACCGATAACTTGGTACAGAATCTACCCCTACAGTGTACCTGCCACTTAGTAACACATGAAATAATTTCAGTAGTCAAAGCTGCGAATGTGACAAACAATTTTCAATCTGCAGTCATATTAGGAATAAAACTGATAACTACACATTCATTAATTCCCGAAGTTTATGAACTGATTGAATTCGCTTTTCTTGCTTCTATGTGTACTTATACATCTTGATGTACTTTACATTTTTACTGGATGACGGTGTTTCGAGTGCTGCAGCGCGGGATGTATACATCGCAGGACACTGAAACATCGTAGGTAATTAGGTTCATTAATCAATGCACTTGTTGTTTACGCTGAAAAAATAATTGATCCACTTTCTGCCACCAGATGAAGGTGCTGGAGGCAGCCAAACTGTGATGTGGGTGCAGGAAAAGGTTAGGAACGATAGGACACATGATAACGAAGGTTAAGGAACATTTATTAGGATATGGTCACACATGTTGAGTATTGTGTCCGAGTCAGCAACTTGCAGCATCTGTAACGTGGCAAGGTCGACGGTTGTTTGTAGCATATCTGTTGTAATCAGAGAGCTGTGTTGCTGTGTATCGTCCTTCAGAGAGAGTCGGGATCAATCCCTGATGGGCACGATCTATCAGATATTTAAACAGAAATCCATGAATTTAGTGTTATAGCCGCCAGCGACCGGTGAGCGGTGCATGGCAGAGAATAGGGATGCGAAGCCATCAGGTGGGGGAGGCACTGGCGGTATCGCTAACTACAAACAGACAGGACAGACAAGCAAGTGGGCGATGACAGACACTATGACTGACCAAGACACAACATGAGGCAAGCAAGGAAGGACCGAGGTGATAACCATGGCGAGACAACAACAACGCAGGAACACTCCAAACAATGACAGTAGGTATCTCAGCACACGGAACTGGAACGCTGTATGGCTGAGATGCACATGCGAACTACGGTGAGTGCCAGACTGCCAGGGCAGTTTTTTTTTTGTATTGTGATTTCATTCCCCTGCCCCATAGGGGCAAGGGGAGGGCTGTCAGCGGCACAATCCGCCGCTCTTCAGCCGAGTGACATGACAACTAAAACAAGAACAAAATGCTAAATATGTAAGGCCATAAAAAAGGGGAACATAAAACAGAGTAAGGGGAGATAATAGAGGTAAAATACACTGACAGGGAGAAGTTAATGGGGGGACAATTAAAAAAGTCACCATAAAGTTAAAAAACACAGTTGGCGATTCTTAAAACACATAGCAGACACTGCATACACATGCACAGGTTAAAAGTCGGCCACAGTATTAAAAACACTCCAGAACAACACACTTAAAGCCTACATGGAGCACACACGGTGAAGTATAAAACTGCCAGGTGGGACCTGCTGAGGGAGAGGTCGGAGAGGATGGAAAAGGAGGGGAGAGCAAGGGACAGCAGGGGAGGCGGCGGGATGAAGAGAGTAGGGATGTAGCAGGTACATGAAGAGGCAGGAGACTGGTGAGGCAGGAGATGAAGAGGGAAGACAAGGCAGGAGGGAGTGCAGAGACACTGGAAGGGAGCACAGGAGAGGGGGGAGTAGGAGGGGGAAGCCGCTCAGGAGAAGGGAGGGGGAGGAGAGGGAGCTCTGAGGAGGAAGCAGGAAGATGGGGTTAGAGTTGGTAGGAAGGGTAGATGTCAGGGCGAAGCTCATCATCCGGGAGGGGTAGTGGTGGAAGTTGTGTTGGGAAAGGATGCGGAAGGTATGGAGATGAAGAGAGGGTTGGAGACAGCGGTAAAGGCACGGCAAGGGGTTGGGGGTGGAGAGGAAGGGAGACACCAGGGGGTGAGGAGGATCAAGGTGGCAGACAATATATAGTGTGCGGATGTGTTCGAGGAAAAGGAGAAAGTGGGGGAAGGGGATAAGGTCGTAGAGGATGCATGTGGGGGACGGAAGGCGGATGCAGAAGGCAAGGCAGAGTGTATGGCATTCGAGGATTTGGAGGGCCTTATAGAACCGGGGAGGGACAGAAATCCAAGCTTCACTGGCGTAACAGAGGATGGGGCAGATCAAGGAAGGATGGTGGAAGGATGCAGACCCCACATCCGGCTGGACAGGAGTTTCAGGAGGCAGGGTCTGTTGTGAGCTTTGTTTTGGATGGTAAGGAGATGGAGAGGACAGGTGAGGTGGCGGCCGAGGGTGAGACCAAGGTATCTGAGGGTAGGAGTGAGGTGAATAGGACAGCCATAAATGGTGAGGTAGAAATTATGGAGACGGAAGGAGCGGCTGGTACAGCCTGTGATGATCGCCTGGGTCTTGGACGGGTTGATACGGAGGAACCACTGGTTGCACCAAGCGGTGAATTGATCAATGTGGGTTTGGTGGGTACGTTGGGACCGTTGAAGGGTAGGATAAAGAGATAGGAAGGCGGTGTCATCAGCAAACTGGAGAAGATGGACAGGTGGGGAGGTTTATGCCGGGGTAGCTGCGTGCTGTCACCTAAACACCTGACTGGGGTACATGCAATTGGCTGCAGACTTCACATGGTACAGAGAGTGGTGCATACGCACTGTGAGGCTTCGGTGCACGCGCGCCTTGGAGCACAGAGACCCCTACTGGGTATCTCGGTCCATAACCTATGGCGCACATTCATCTTCCGCGCCTTCTGACACTAAATTTAGGTCAGAGATCTGGAAGGCTTCTCATCTTGAAATTGCCTAGAGATGATTTGGTCGTTACCGAAGGTTTCTTGAAGAAAACCTGACAAGAGACCTGCGGTGTAGCCCCACCCTGTACGAAAATAGTGGTGTGGACTTAGCAGGAATCACGTGTTGCACGAGGATGGTCAACATGTGAATGTCACTGTACACTGGACAGACCTGCAAGGCGTCATCTCCTCGAAGAAAAACGGACCAAGAATGACGGATGTGAAAGGACACCACGTAGTCATGTAAGCTGAGTGCAGTGGATGTTCCTCCACAACATGTGGTGGAATAGAAGCCCATACGCGGCAGTTATGTGCATTCACGGTACCACATAATGAGAAATGCGCCTTGTCCGTCCAGAGAATGTTCCCTGGCCACATGTCATCCACTTCCATGTGCGCCAAAAAGGGAAGAGCACAGTCGCGGAGTTGTAGCCTCTCTAGTGTCTTCATCTGGTGCACAGTCTGAACCTTGCAACAATACATATGTAAAATCTGCAGCAGAATCTTTTGAACTGTTGATCAAAAAAGAGAGACCCTTCCCATCCCACATCGTGAGCACTGGCTGCAGAATTTGAGATACGTGATGCACGATCGGCTATGGCTACAGCAACTTCATCGACAGCTGCCGTTGAAAATGCCGTCTTCTTTCGCTGCTGCGCCACCCAATTCACCTGCTCCTTCAAATTTCTTGATCGTACTCCTCAGCCCATTATTTGACACAGAAACTCGTCGCAGCTGCTTCTGTTGGCGATTTTACCAGCAGTGCAAGGTCTTTGTTCTCAACAGCCACTGTGCTTCGTACGGAAAACTTCAACAATCACTTCACAAAAGAAATATACATCTACATCATCTACTTATACTCCATAAGCCACCTAATGGTGCGTGGCGGAGGGTACTTTCGGTACTGTTCCCTCCAACCCTGTTCCACTTTCGAATAGTGAGTGGGAAGGATGATTGTAGGTATGCCTCTCTATTGACTCTAATTTCTCGAATTTTCTCCTCGTGATCAATACGAGAGATGTTAACATGTTTTTCGACTTCACCTGAAAAGTTCTGTACCGAAATTTCAATAGCAAATCTCTCCGTGATGCACAACCTCTCTCTTGTAGCCGCGCGGGATTAGCCGAGCGGTCTAAAAACGCTGCAGTCATGGACTGTGCGGCTGTTCCCGGCGGAGGTTCGAGTCCTCCCTCGGGCATGGGTGAGTGTGTTTGTCCTTAGGATAATTTAGATTAAGTAGTGTGTACACTTAGGGACTGATGACCTTAGCAGTTAAGTCCCATAAGATTTCACACACATTTGAACTTTTTTTTTTCTCTCTTGTAACGTCTGCCAGTGGAGTTTGTTTAGCATCTCCGTAACTCTCTCTCGCCAGCTATCGGTTTTATGTGTTCTCTCCACTTATGGTCGGTTTGGTTAGTTACGCCTAGATATTTTACGGCAGACGCTGTCTCCAGCGGTTTGTCATCTCTAGTTTAGCTGTAGAGTAGTGGATCTTTTTTCCTATGTATGAGTAATATGTTACATTTATTTACGTTCAGGGTCAACTGCCAGAGCCTGCTCCAGTCATCAATTCTCTGCAGGTCGTTCGACTGATGACCATAGATGTTAAGTCCCATAGTGCTCAGAACCATTTGAACCATTTTGCAGGTCGTTCTGCAAATTCTTACTATCTTCTGGCGTTGCTACTTTGTAATAGACAACTGCATCTTCTGCGATTAGCCTTAAAGAGCACACGACTCTTTCTACTAGATCATTCAGATATATTATAAACAGCAACGACCCTATCAAAATTCCCTGTGATACTCCTCACCTTTACATCTGTCGATTTTTTCCGTTAAGAGCGACGTGCTGAGTTCTGTCTGCAAGAATGACTTGAATCCCATCGGCAGTCTGCTCCGATACTCCGCAAGCTCGTATTTTTTTTCATTAAAAGGCAACGCGGAACGATGTCAAATGCCTTTGTATTGTACTGAACTGGGGGCCTAGAAACGACGGAGAGGCTTCGTCCCCGCCGTAAACCTCAGTGGTTCACAACCCCACAACTGGCTACAGCAGTCCACTCACCCCACCGCCACTCCATACCGAATTCAGGGTTATTGTGCTGTTTAAATTCGCTAAGTGCGACCCCTACGTGCAAACTCGGCACTAAGTTTGCCGTCCGCGTGCCTGTGGGGCTAGACCTCGGCTGTGAAACAGATCACAACTTTTGCCGTTGCAACTGGCTTCAGCAAACATAAGGCTTCACCAAACTCATTACTACTTCGACCAAAAATGGTATTATTGTCACTGCTTTTGTAATCTCAGCCGCATTTGCTTTAACTGGACTCTCAGCCAAGGCGATCCACTACTGGGTCTGGGATAACTGGTGAATGGAGGGGCTCGCCTGTATATGTCACCTTGTATTACAAAATCAGTGCCTTAAACTTAGCACTGCCTACCTTCTATGTCGTTTTGACACTGTGATATTATCCACCAGTCCAACAGCTTCCCTTTGCAGGCATAGGAAAAGAGATCTTTGTGACTAAATTTATTAAACACTCCGAAACAAGTATTGTGACTAGGTTCTCACAGTCGTCAAATTCTGAAGGAGCCAATTTACATTATTAATTCTGAATTTGGAGTGAATTAATAATCAATTTTGTTACTGTGCTTTGCAATTAAAATTTCAGAATGGTAGCGTGCAATACTCTTTCTAAAGCCACGTTTGGACAGTCAACTTTAAGGCTTTTACGTAAGTATTTATTGTGTTGTTGTTGTGTTCTTCAGTCCTGAGAATGGTTTGATGCAGCTCTCCATGCTACTCTATCCTGTGCAAGCTTCTTCATCTCCCAGTACATATTGCAGCCTACATCCTTCTGAATCTGCTTAGTGTATTCATCTCTTGGTCTCCCTCTACGAGTTTTACCCTCCACGCTGCCCTCCAATACTAGACGATCCCTTCTTCTAGTCAAGTTGTGCCACAAGCTCCTCTTCTCCCCAATTCTATTCAATACCTCCTCATTAGTTATGTGATCTACCCATCTAATCTTCAGCATTCTTCTGTAGCACCACATTTCGAAAGCTTCTATTCTCTTCTTGTCTAAACTATTTATCGTCCACGTTTCACTTACATACATGGCTACACTCCATACAAACACATTCAGAAACGACTTCCTGACATTTAAATCCATACTCGAAGTTAACAAATTTTTATTCTTCAGAAACGCTTTCCTTGCCATTGCTAGTCTACATTTTATGTCCTATCTACTTCGACCATCATCAGTTATTTTGCTCCCCAAATAGAAAAACTCCTTTACTACTTTAAGTGTCTCATTTCCTAATCTAATTCCCTCAGCATCACCCGACTTAATTCGACTAAATTCCATTATCCTTGTTTTGCTTTTGTTGATGTTCATCTTATACCCTCCTTTCAAGACACTGTCCATTCCGTTCAACTGCTCTTCCAAGTCCTTTGCTGTCTCTGACAGAATTACAATGTCATCGGCGAACCTCAAAGTTTTTATTTCTTCTTCATGGATTTAAATACCTACTCCGAATTTTTCTTTTGTTTCCTTTATTGCTTGCTCAATATACAGGGTGTTACAAAAAGGTACGGCCAAACTTTCAGGAAACATTCCTTACACACAAATAAAGAAAAGATGTTATGTGGACATGTGTCCGGAAACGCATAATTTCCATGTTAAGGCTCATTTTAGTTTCGTTAGTATGTACTGTACTTCCTCGATTTACCGCCAGTGGGCCCAATTGAAGGAAGGTAATGTTGAGTTCGGTGCTTGTGTTGACATGCGACTCATTGCTCTGCAGTACTAGCATCAAGCACATCAGTACGTAGCATCAACAGGTTAGTGTTCATCACGAACGTGGTTTTACAGTCAGTGCAATGTTTACAAATGCGAAATTGGCAGATGCTCATTTGATGTATGGATTAGCACGGGGCAATAGCCTTGGCGCGGTACGTTTGTATCGAGACAGATTTCCAGAACGAAGATGTCCCGACAGGAAGACTTTCGAAGCAATTGATCGGCGTCTTAGGGAGCACGGAACATTCCAGCCTATGACTCGCGACTGGGGGAGACCTAGAACGACGAGGACACCTGCAATGGACGAGGCAATTCTTCGTCCAGTTGACGATAACCCTAATGTCAGCGTCAGAGAAGTTGCTGCTGTACGAGGTAACGTTGACCACTTCACTGTATGGAGAGTGCTACGGGAGAACCAGTTGTTTCCGTACCATGTACAGCGTGTGCAGGCACTAACAGCAGGTGATTGGCCTCCACGGGTACACTTCTGCGAATGGTTCATCCAACAATGTGTCAATCCTCATTTCAGTGCAAATGTTCTCTTAACGGATGAGGCTTCATTCCAACGTGATAAAATTGTAAATTTTCACAATCAACATGTGTGGGCTGACGAGAGTCCGCACGCAATTGTGCAATCACGTCATCAACACAGCTTTTCTGTGAACGTTTGGCCAGGCATTGTTGGTGATGTCTTGATTGGGCCCCATGTTCTTCCACCTACGCTCAATGGAGCACGTTATCATGACTTCATACGGGATACTCTACCTGTGCTGCTAGAACATGTGCCTTTACAAGTACGACACAACATGTGGTTCATGCACGATGGAGCTCCTGCACATTTCAGTCGAAGTGCTCGTACGCTTCTCAACAACAGATTCGGTGACCGATGGATTGGTAGAGGCGGACCAATTCCATGGCCTCCACGCTCTCCTGACCTCAACCCTCTTGACTTTCATTTATGGGGGCATTTGAAAGCTCTTGTTACGCAACCGCGATACCAAATGTAGAGACTCTTCGTGCTGGTATTGTGGACGGCTGTGATACGCCACTCTCCAGGGCTGCATCAGCGCATCAGGGATTCCATGCGACGGAGGGAGGATGCATGTATCCTCGCTAACGGAGGACATTTTGAACATTTCCTGTAACAAAGTGTTTGAAGTCACATTGGTACGTTCTGTTGCTGTGTGTTTCCATTCCATGTTTAATGTGATTTGAAGAGAAGTAATAAAATGAGCTCTAACAGGGAAAGTAAGCGTTTCCGGACACATGTCCACGTAACATATTTTCTTTCTTTGTGTGTGAGGAATGTTTTGTGAAAGTTTGGCCGTACCTTTTTGTAACACCCTGTATAGATTGAATAACATCGGGGATAGGCTACAACCCTGTCTCACTCCTTTCCCAACCACTGCTTCCATTTCATGCCCCTCGACTCTTACAACTGCCATCTGGTTTCTGTACAAATTGTAAATAGCCTTTCGCTCCCTGTATTTTACCCCTGCCACCTTCAGAATTTGAAAGAGAGTATTCCAGTCAACATTGTCAAAAGCTTTCTCTAAGTCTACAAATGCTAGAAACGTAGGTTTGCCGTTCCTTAATCTTTCTTCTAAGATAAGTCGTAAGGTCAGTATTGCCTCACGTGTTCCAACATTTCTACGGAATCCAAACTGATCTTCTCCGAGGTCGGCTTCTACTAGTTTTTCCATTCGTATGTAAAGAATTGGCGTTAGTATTTTGGAGCTGTGACTTATTAAACTGATAGTTCGGTAATTTTCAAATCTGTCAACACCCGCTTTCTTTGAGATTGAAATTATTATATTCTTCTTGAAGTCTGAGGGTATTTCGCCTGTCTTACACATTTTGCTCACCAGATGCTAGAGTTTTGTCAGGACTGACTCTTCCAAGGCTGTCAGTAGTTCTAATGGAATGTTGTCTACTCCAGGGGCCTTGTTTCGACTCAGGTCCTTCAGTGCTCTGTCAAACTCTTCACGCAGTATCGTATCTCCCATTTCATCTTCATCTACATCCTCTTCCATTTGTCCTCAAGTACATCGCCCTTGTATAGACCCTCTACATACTCCTTCCACCTTTCTGCTTTCTCTTCTTTGCTTCGAACTGGGTTTCCATAAAAGCTCTTGATATTCATGCAAGTGGTTCTCCTTTCTCCAAAGGTCTCTTTAATTTTACTGTTGGCAGTATCTATCTTACCCCTAGTGAGATAAGCCTCTACATCCTTACATTTGTCCTCTAGCCATCCCTGCTTAGCCATTTTGCACTTCCTGTCGATCTCATTTTTGAGACGTTTGTATTCCTTTTTGCCTGCTTCATGTACTGCATTTTTATATTTTCTCCTTTCATCAATTAAATTCAATATTTCTTCTATTACCCAAGGGTTTCTACTAGCCCTCGTCTTTTTACCTATTTGATCCTCTGCTGCCTTCACTATTTCATTCCCATTCCTGTCAATTGTTCCCTTATGCTCTCCCTGAAACTCTGTACAACCTCTGGTTCTTTCAGTTTATCCAGGTCCCATCTCCTTAAATTCCCACCTTTTTGCAGTTTCTTCAGTTTATTCTACAGTTCATAACCAATAGATTGTGGTCAGAGTCCACATCTGCCCCTGGAAATGTCTTACAATTTAATACCTGTTTCCTAAATCTCAGTCTTACCATTATATAATCTATCTTATAACATATAGTATCTCCAGGGTTCTTCCATATATACAACCTTCTTTCATGATTCTTGAACCAAGTGTTAGCTATGATTAAGTTATGCTCTGCGCAAAATTCTACCAGGCGGCTTCCCCTTTCATTTCTTAGCCCCAATCCATATTCACCTACTATGTTTCCTTCTCTCCCTTTTCCTACTCCCGCATTCCAGTCACCCATGACTATTAAATTTTCATCTCCCTTCACTACCTGAATAATTTCTTTTATCTCATCATACATTTCATCAATTTCTTCGTCATCTCCAGAGCTAGTTGGCATATAAACTTGTACTACTGTAGTAGGCGTGGGCCACAATAATGCGTTCACTATGCTGTTTGTAGTAGCTTACTCGCACCCCTATTTTTTTATTCATTATTAAACCTACTCCTGCATTACCCCTATTTGATTTTGTATTTATAACCCTGTATTCACCTGACCAATAGTCTTGTTCCTCCTGCCACCGAACTTCACTAATGCCCACTATATCTAACTTAAATCTATCCATTTCCCTCTTTAAATTTTCTAACCTACCTGCTCGATTAAGGAAGCTGACATTCCACGCTCCGATCCCTATTTATTGAAAATTATTAATTCGATTGTGATCTTTCTTGCAACAGCAAATCGAAAAACAAAGGCGACGAATGCACAGTTCTTAGGTTTTAACTAGTTTGAATGAACTTCATACTTGCAAATATTAAAGTTTCAGAAGTTGTAAATACAATTCTCGAAGTTGTATTTTTAACACAAGTTATTAGTTTCTATAAATCGCACAGGACTGAGGGTACAGCATTGTCTGTACGTTAAATTAAAGTCAAGTTAGGAATGAACTGTGATATGCAAACTATTTTCAGATTCACACTTGCACTGTTATGGCTGCTAACCCTTGCAGCTCTGAATCTATTGCCGGCCACAGTGGCCGAGCGGTTCTAGACGCTGCAGTCCGGAACCGCGAGACTGCTACGGTCGCAGGTTCGAATCCTGCCTCGGGCAGGGATGTGTGTGATGTCCTTAGGTTAGTTAGGTTCAAGTAGTTGTAAGTTCTAGGGGACTGATGACCTCAGATGTTAAGTCCCATAGTGCTCAGAGCCATTTGAACCATCTGAATCTATTAAACAAAGTGAAAGTCTTGGTTTATCTCGGTTGCGTCGTCGAAAGAGTGGTGGCCGATAATCTCAAACAGCTTCTTCCCGTCTCTGACTAATATTTAGACGCCGACCAATACGACGCTTTCCGGAGCCATTGTTACAGCTGCAGCCATGGCTCACAAAACTTCACAGCGTCACTAGCCCAGAAAGTCTTGCATCTGTGACTTTAGAATTTCAGAGACCACTTCATAGTATGCAAATAAATTCCACAACACTTTGAGAATATTTAGACATATCGTTTACCACAATATTAATTTTATATTTACGGCCACTAACACCACGATCACACCCTATAAAGCCTCGCTACATTCTCTTTGTCACAAGCGTTGCACACATTACCACAGAGCATGCCAGGCCAATCGTCCAATGAAAAGGGTTGACTTTTATGGCAAGATATTTAGTTTTAATTCATTCATTGTTTAAGCCCTTAAAGTACTGAAGTCATTAAGAACTATGCAAATAATTGTTACAGCTTTCTGGCTTTCGAAAGTAATAAACGCACAAAAACCTTCATTTCATAATTTATAGAGATGTCTACATGTTATGCCTTGGAACACCTCACACCTCCGCTCGCAGATGTCACTGAGTGTGGCGAGCTGCCCCTTGCTGCATTGCCTGCTGCTGCAATTCCTGGAGGTGGATGTGGCCCATTGCCCATTGGGCCAGTGACTACTCGTTCTGCTGTCCTTGCTGGACACGCAGATTGCTCTGCTTTGTCATGGGACCCAAAGTACAGCTCGCACCCCTGCTCACAGGTGTTGATGTGCGTTGCAAGCTGTCCCATGCTGCTGCATTTGTAGGAGGTGGACATGGGCAAGTGCCTGCTGGACCAGTAGCCGCGCATTCTGCAGTGCTTGCTCGACATGCACAGCGGTCTGTTTTGTCGTGAAACCCAGATGTACATCTCGCAGCCCCATTCGCAGATGTCTTAGCACATGGCCTACCGCCCAATGCTGCGCTGCCGCTGGTGGAGGCAGATATGGACGACTGCTTGCTGAGACAGGGGCTGCACATTATGCTGTGCTTGCTGACATGCAGAGTGCTGTGTTTTGTCACGGGACCCACATGTACAGCTCGCACCCCCACTTGCAGATGTCGCTGCGCGTGGCCAGCCGGCCCATGCTGCGCTGCCTGCTGCTGCGGCTGCTGGAGGCGGACGCCAGTGACTGGGCTCTGGGCGAGTGGCCGCGCGCGGCGCTGCGCCTGCTGGACGCGCTGGCGGGCGCGCTGGCGTCGCGGCGCCTGCCCTGCTTCTTCCTGCCCGGCCTGGACCTGCTGCTGCACGCGCCCTGGGCGGGGGGCGGCGCCGCCGCGGCCGCCCTGTGCGAAGAGGACTGCCAGCAGGACGCCGACGTGCTGCGCGCCTTCCTGCACCAGCTGCACGCCGAGGCGAGGCTGGCGGCTGCAGCGGACGACGACGCCGACGGCGACTGCTCGTGAGTAGCGGCCGTCGCCCCGTGTGTGCGTGTACAACATTCTAATGGCTTTGAGCACTATGGGACTTAACAGCTGAAGTCATCTGTCCCCTAGAACAGAACTACACTACTGGCCCTTGAAATTGCTACACCACGAACATGACGTGCTACAGACGCGAAATTTAACCGACAGGAAGAAGGTGCTGTCATATGCAAATGATTAGCTTTTCAGAGCATTCACACAAGGTTGGCGCCGCTGGCGACACCTACAACGTGCTGACATGACGAAAGTTTCCAACTGATTTCTCATACACAAACAGCAGTTGACCGGCGTTGCCTGGTGAAACGTTGTTGTGATGCCTTGTGTAAGGAGCAGAAATGCGCACCATCGCGTTTCCGACTTTGATAAAGGTCGGATTGTAGCCTATCGCGATTGCTGTTTATCGTATTGAGACATTGCTGCTCGCGTTGGTCGAGATTCAATGACTGTTAGCAGAATATGGAATCGGTGGGTTCAGGAGGGTAATACGGAACGCCGTGCTGGATCCCAACGGCCTCGTATCACTACCAGTCGAAATGACAGGCATCTTATCCGCATGGCTGTAACGGATAGTGCAGCTACGTCTCGATCCCTCTCTCAACACATGGGGACGTTTGCAGGACAACAACCATCTGCACGAACAGTTCGACGACGTTTGCAGCAGCATGGACTATCAGCTTGGAGACCATGGCTGCGGTTACCCTTGACGCTGCATCACAGACAGGAGGGCTGCGATGGTGTACTCAACGATGAAATTGGATGCAAGAATGACAAAACGTTATTTTTTTGGATGAATCCATGTTCTGTTTACAGCATCATGATGGTTGCATCCGTATTTGGCGACATCGCGGTGAACGCACATTGGAAGCGTGTATTCGTCATCACCATACTGGCGTATCATCCGGCGTGATGGTATGGGGTGCCATTGGTTTCACGTTTCGGTCACCTCTTGTTCGCATTGACGGCACTTTGAACAGTGGACGTTACATTTCAGATGTGTTACGACCCGTGACTCTACCCTTTATTGGATCCCTGCGAAACCCTACATTTCAGAAGGATAATGCACGACCGCATGTTGCAGGTCCTGTACGGCCCATTCTGGATACAGAAAATGTTTGACTGCTACCCTGGCCAGCACATTATCCAGATCTCTCACCAATTGAAAACGTCCGGTCAATAGTGGCCGAGCAATTGGCTCGTAACAAAGCACATTATCCAGATCTCTCACCAACTGAAAACGTCCGGTCAATGGTGGCCGAGCAATTGGCTCGTAACAATACGCCAGTCATTACTCTTGATGAACTGTGGTATCGTGTTGAAGCTGCATGGGCAGCTGTACCCGTACACGCCATCCAAGCTCTGTTTGACTCAATGCCCAGGCGTATCAAGGCCGTTATTATGGCCAGAGGTGGTTGTTCTGGGTACTGATTTCTCAGGATCTATGCACCCAAATTTCTTGAAAATGTAATCACATGACAGTTCTAGTATAATATATTTGTCCAATGAATACCCGTTTATCAACTGCATTTCTTCTTGGTGTAGCAATTTGAATGGCCAGTGGTGTACTTAAACCTAACTAACCTAAGGACATCACACACATCCATGCCCGAGGCAGGATTCGAACCTGCGACCGTAGCGGTCGCGCAGTTCCTGACTGAAGCGCCTAGAACCGCGCGGACACACTGGCCGGCGCGTGTACAAGGGCGAGGCGGCACGTAGGTCGCGTAGATGTCCGATATGTCATACCACGTCTTTGTGCATTATACAATACGTAAGTCAAGAAAGAAAAGATCTAAAACTCATCTTTAGACATAATATTTTGCCGTGTGAAGACTCTGTATCTACATTTCCATCCATACTCTGCAATCCATTACGAAGTGTATGGAAGTGGGTACTTCCTATTGTACCAGTTTTTTTTGTGGTTCCTTCTTGTTCCATTCACGTATGGAGCCCGGGAAGAATGCTTAAACGCTTCTGTGCAGGCTGTAATTAGTCAGATCTTGCGTTGAATGTCTGGACACGAACATATATAGTGACTTGGGTAATTTCCAATAATGTTTGCCTATCCAAGCTGCGGGCTACAAACGATAGATATCGAACTTGCGATTGTAATTCGATCACAAGACTGTTGTGGCGGGCGTTATGATAAATTATTTGTGAGTTGCTAGAGAGACCCAGACAATTTATGTCGGAAGTGAGTGGTATGTCTGGTGTTGTTGACGTTTCTTCGGCCGATTGGCTCACGTGGAAGAATCTAATTCCATGCTTATGCAATGTATAAAGTTGTTTGACATTTTGTCGCAAATACGGACTAATACCGCGGATGAGGAAAGGAGGGACTGTGTAGACTGCGGTGGGGCGAAGTGTGCAAAACTTCGTAAGAAGAGCTCTGACACTGAAATACCGTTACAATTTCATTGCGGAAAGTGTGGAAAACGAACGACTATCAGGAAGAATAGATGTTTTGACTATTCCAAGCAGACCAGCATTAATTCTTCTATCTTGTTTGATTCGAGACTACACCCTGCAAGGAACAGCATCGGAAACTGACTTATCTACTAATACCAATGTTCGACTATTTCGGGTTTTGCGGAGAAGTGTGTTATGTAATAGTAACGAAAGACAGTGGACTGAGTAAAGTTGTTGAAGTGGGCGAATCACACATACCAAGAAGGAAGAACCAGGGAGGACGACCTTCAAAGAATGAAATAAACGTATTTGGGTATTTGGTGGTATAGAACGAGAGCCCCGGAAGCGTTTTGTTGTGAGAGTGTAGTCTAGAGACAAGGTAACGTTAGTCGGTTTGATAAAGCACTTTATACTGACCGGTAGTAAAGTCATTACAGACGCCTTTCAGTCCTACAAGACACTGAAAGCAGAAGGACTCAATCACGAGTTCGTCAACTACTTTGTAGAGATCCTACCTTCGGATGACTCCAGTGTGCACATGAAGAACATCGAACGCCTGTCGAAATCTGTGAAATCTTCCATTAAAACAGAGGGACGTCCAGGAGAAAGAGACGAATTATTCTTGTTTCACTACCTCTAATTCCATAAATTGCGTTTACAAGGAAAAGTTAACGCATTTGACACTCTACCCATATTTTTGTGTGACATTGGCAGAGTTTACTCAGGTTACGGCAAAAAGGAAATGCTTCCCGTAGCATACACATCAAATGGACTTTCTCATGACGACAACATTGACGACGAGTAAGGTAAGTCGTTTCCTTTGTAATTACAAGTGTTTTAGTAACGCTCTTGTTTTGTCGTTGCTGTATTGACCACTATTAACATGCTCATAACGCCCGCCACCACAGTCATTTGATCGATATACAATCGCACGTTTGATAGCTATCGCTTGGAGCCCGCGGCTTCCATAGGCAAACATTCTTGGAAATTACCAGGTTTTGTATATTCCTTGACATCACCTGTCAGTCGTGGCTGTCACCCTTCAGTAACAGCAGTGTGGAGCGATGAAGTCCAGCTACAGCTGGCAAGCTGCAGCCTTGAAGCTGAAGTCTTCAAGCAGGCAGCAAGCAGCACATCACGGTTCACTACCAGTGTTAACCTGTAACTAGCGAAACTGTCATTCAGCCATAATCGGTTATGCAGACGGAATAACCAGTCACTGAGGACGAAATGTCTGAAACAGTGGTATTTAAACCCCAACATTACGTCACTGTAACAGTTTAGGCCGCCATATACCAGAGATGTTTGTGGTCCTGTCCACACCGTGGTGTCTCAGTTACAGACCATTGTCCCCTCCACTGCGTTTCTCGTCAGTACTGGAATTCCTTGAAACGCTGGAGTACGGATGCTGCACGTCATTACTCTGTACTGTAGAGTTTGCAGAGCTGCATTCCGGATGCTGTCATACTGCGCTGTTCACACTGCTTGCTATGGCTCTGCTTGCTGTATGTTGCTATGCTTCTGCGATACTGTCATGTTCTCTAGACCGTGACTAGCACACAGTGTGAGTTTCGAAAATTTGTTGGTGCACTCGGGAAAAGGATTTCTGTAAAATATACAGAGAAGCCCGAAGAAACTAGTATAGGCTGGCCTATTCACATACAGAGGTATATAAACAGGAAGAATATGGCGCTGCGGGCGGCAACGCCTATATAAGACAACAAGTGTCTGGCGCAGTGGTTAGATCGAGTACTGCTGCTACAATGGCATGTTATCAAGATTGAAGTGGGTTTGAACGTGGTGTTATAGTCGGCCCACGAGCTATAGAGCACAGCATCTCCGAGGTAGCGATGCAATGGGGAATTTTTCGTTCGATCATTTCACGAGTGTACCGTGAATATCAGGAATCCGGTAAAACATAAAATCTCCGATATCGCTGCGGCAGGAAAAAGGTTCTGCAAGAATGGGACCAACGACGACTGAACAGAATCGTTCAGCGTGACAGAAGTGCAACCCTTCCGCAAATTGCTACAGATTTCAATGGTTGGCCATCAACAAGGGTCAGCGTGCGAACTATTCAACGAAACTTCATCGATACGGTCTTTCGAAGCTGAAGCTCCACTCGTGTATCCTTGATGACTGCACGACACAAAACTTTACGCCTCGCCTGGGCCCGTCGACACCGATATTGGACTGTTGATGACTGCAAACATGTTGCTTGGTCGGCTGAGTCTCGTTTAAAATTATAACGAGCGGATCGACGTATACGGGTATGAAGACAACCTCATGAATTCATGGACCCTGCATGTCAGCAGGGGATTGTTCAAGCTGGTGGAGGCTCTGTAATGGTGTGGGGCGCGTGTAGTTGGAGTGATATGGGACCCTTAACACGACTAGATTCGACTCTGACAGGTCACACGTACGTAAGCATCCTGTCTGATCACCTACATCCATTCATGTCCATTTATTATTCCGACGGACTTGGGCAATTCTAGCAGGACAATGCGGCACTCCACACGTGCAGAATTGCTACAGAGTGGCTCCAGGAAAACTCTTCTGAGTTTAAACAATTCCGCTAGCCACCAAACTCCCCAGATATGAACAGTATTGGGCATACTTGGGATACCTTGCAACGTGGTGTTCAGAAGAGATCTTCAACCCCTCCTACTCTTACGGATTTATGGATACTCCCGTGCAGGATTCATGGTGTCAACTCCCTCCAGCACTACTTCAAACATTATTCGAGTCCATGCCGCGTCGTGTTGCGGCACTTCTGCGTGTTCGTGGGGGCCCCTACACGATATTACGCAGGGGTACCAGCTTCTTTGGTTCTTCAATGTAACTTACAGGGCACTACGCAGACAGCGCCTAAAACACGACTATCGACACTCATATTAAGTGTCACAATGCTATTTGCATGTCTAAATTCCCTGTATTACAGTTCTATTGCAGTAGAGAACAAATGTGGCTAAAATAATATGTAAACCAGGTAAGGCATTGATAATTGACAGTTCCAAACAAAAAGGACACGGAGTGTAATTACTGTGTAACTTGCATCTTAAATTACACTTGCCACCTAAAACAAAACTGTGGACCCTCAATTTAAGAGTCGCAGTATTATCTCCAGATCTACCTAATGTCTGTATTAAGTATCAAAGTATGTGAGGATACTGACACTATTCATATCACTTACAGGTGAACATGCGTTTGGCATATATAATGGGACTATAAACTCGCAGATTATGTGCCACAATGCTAATACTATGGCAGTGCAAAACATATATGGTTAAAATAAAATGCTGAATAGGCAAGGCTGTAATAGCTGACAGTTCTGCTTAGGCCTGCTTAAGGCTATGTTACTGGTGATACAGAAACAAACATTCATATCATGAGCAAGCACCATTTTAGGAGAAAGGAAGGTAACGTATCATGTCCTACACTAGAAAAATGTAATTAACGTTACTCACTGGCTGATACAGCTTTTTGATTACTTTTGGTCGGAGCTAGTATTCTGCAGCTACCTTTTGAGGAAGGCTGCGACACTTACCAATCGGAACTGTGGCGTGAAGGCTCTCTCAAAAAGTTTGTTGATTGCATATTCTTTCTTTCCATAATCAACTATTAAATAAAGCCACGTTCGATAGCATGTTCATCCATCGCCATCACATTTACCGATATTTCACCACAACAACGCATACCAAAATGATGTGTTTTGGAGGGATCTTTAGTGCAATGTGTCACTCAGATTTCATATTTTCGTAATACGCCAATATCATTACGAAATGCACCAAATACGGTATATTACCATCGTGAACGCTTGGGTGAAGTGGTGTCTGCTTAGTTTGCTTCTGCTAAAGACAGTGATGAAGAATGTTCTACAGGAAGGAAGCTGTGATCTCTGATCATGGATGAAAATTCTACCTATGCACCAGAATAATACAGCACCTAAAACTTTATGTATTATATACCAAAATAAGAAAATATTTCATATGTAACAGCACAAAATACACGTGGCTCGCTTACTGGCGCTACTGTTGTAACTGACAGGTTAGGGTACGCTTAGCATCAACACTAGTTCATCTTTGTACCACACGAGGTGCAGGGTGCAACGGGCCCTCAGAATGATTAGAATGTTACTACCACATCAGTATTATTGCCTATATTTTTGTTCTGCAAAGGTACAAAACACAGGTGATTTGCTTATTGGTGCTACTGATCTAATTCAGAGGTTAAAGTGCACTTGTTGAGGACTGACTTATGCTGTTGCCCAATGGAAACTACATGACACTTTGATGAAAAAAAAAGACACTGAACAGTCGATTTGTCAACATTATTTATTTTCGTGTATGTAGGAAATGAAGGTTGCTATGCTTCCAACTACCCATTCTTCCATCATAATAGCTGATTATGCCAAGTACACCAGTTCATATTTTCACATTTCGATCTCTTTTGTTACCAGTTTTCTTTTGAATACACTAACACAAACAACTGTAATTCAAGGAGTAACTTTTGTAAAACAAGGAAGGAAGATTAGCATTTAATGTCCTTTGACATCGAGGTCGTTAGAGATGGAGCACAAGCTCAGAATGAGTAAAGAATGAGTAAGGGAATTGGCTGCGCTATGTCAAAGGAACCATCCTGGTATTTGCCCAAAGTGATTTAAGTAAATCAAAACTGACCCCCCCCCCCTCCCTCCCCTAATGCAAGCCTGGTTTGCTAGTCACTGCACCATGTAGCTTGGCTTTCTGTAAAAGGGAACTGTTGAAGTTGTTCAACACATATGGTTAAAATAAAATGCTGAATACGCAAGGCTGTAATAGCTGACAGTTCCTCTTAGGCCTGCTTGAGGCTTTGTTACAGATGGTACAAAAACAAACATTTATAACGTGACCAAGCACCATTTTCGGAGGAAAGAAGGTAACCTACTATGTTCTATACCAGAAAATTCCAGCACAATCTTGCATTAAATCTGAACCTGTAAGGTAGTAGTTGTCTGCTCAAAGTTACTGCAACATCTCAAAAAGTTCATCCTGGAGAATCTACCTCTGAGATAGCTGTTAAGTACACCACACATTTCCTTCTTTAACATTTCTAACCATCCATTATATAATGTTTCTTGGCAGTCCACTAGTACGCAACTGCCCCTTCTGACAGTAATCTGACACATGTGTTGCCTGTATCTGTTGTATATGAGAGATACACGTACAGGTTTGAACACATCAACGTGTCTTGACTTGTTGGAAACCTTGGCTGTGTATGTGCATGAACACACTCTGTCGTAACCATATCTCCTCCCTTACATAATCATGGCGTGACTAATTTCGTCTGAGAGCTTGCTTAATAAGCATATGTACACATCTTAGCACTGTCTCCCTGACATTACACGTATGTGACTGTATCACAACACTCGCCCTTCCTCCTCACTCACTGTCAGATTATCACAAACACACACACACACACACACACACACACACACACACACACTGCGATCTAAACGTCTATTTGTTCGTTAGGAACAGTCATCTATCAATAATACCTTGCTGCCTAGTTCATTTTTAGCCTCATGTGACTAGAACAATAAGAAATACAACTTAGAGTGGATATAGCCTCGTGGCACTTAGCTGGAGCATTTATACACTCCTGGAAATTGAAATAAGAACACCGTGAATTCATTGTCCCAGGAAGGGGAAACTTTATTGACACATTCCTGGGGTCAGATACATCACATGATCACACTGACAGAACCACAGGCACATAGACACAGGCAACAGAGCATGCACAATGTCGGCACTAGTACAGTGTATATCCACCTTTCGCAGCAATGCAGGCTGCTATTCTCCCATGGAGACGATCGTAGAGATACTGGATGTAGTCCTGTGGAACGACTTGCCATGCCATTTCCACCTGGCGCCTCAGTTGGACCAGCGTTCGTGCTGGACGTGCAGACCGCGTGAGACGACGCTTCATCCAGTCCCAAACATGCTCAATGGGGGACAGATCCGGAGATCTTGCTGGCCAGGGTAGTTGACTTACACCTTCTAGAAAACGTTGGGTGGCACGGGATACATGCGGACGTGCATTGTCCTGTTGGAACAGCAAGTTCCCTTGCCGGTCTAGGAATGGTAGAACGATGGGTTCGATGACGGTTTGGATGTACCGTGCACTATTCAGTGTCCCCTCGACGATCACCAGTGGTGTACGGCCAGTGTAGGAGATCGCTCCCCACACCATGATGCCGGGTGTTGGCCCTGTGTGCCTCGGTCGTATGCAGTCCTGATTGTGGCGCTCACCTGCACGGCGCCAAACACGCATACGACCATCATTGGCACCAAGGCAGAAGCGACTCTCATCGCTGAAGACGACACGTCTCCATTCGTCCCTCCATTCACGCCTGTCGCGACACCACTGGAGGCGGGCTGCACGATGTTGGGGCGTGAGCGGAAGACGGCCTAACGGTGTGCGGGACCGTAGCCTAGCTTCATGGAGACGGTTGCGAATGGTCCTCGCCGATACCCCAGGAGCAACAGTGTCCCTAATTTGCTTGGAAGTGGCGGTGCGGTCCCCTACGGCACTGCGTAGGATCCTACGGTCTTGGCGTGCATCCGTGCGTCGTTGCGGTCCGGTCCCAGGTCGACGGGCACGTGCACCTTCCGCCGACCACTGGCGACAACATCGATGTACTGTGGAGACCTCACGCCCCACGTGTTGAGCAATTCGGCGGTACGTCCACCCGGCCACCCGCATGCCCACTATACGCCCTCGCTCAAAGTCCGTCAACTGCACATACGGTTCACGTCCACGCTGTCGCGGCATGCTACCAGTGTTAAAGACTGCGATGGAGCTCCGTATGCCACGGCAAACTGGCTGACACTGACGGCGGCGGTGCACAAATGCTGCGCAGCTAGCGCCATTCGACGGCCAACACCGCGGTTCCTGGTGTGTCCGCTGTGCCGTGTGTGTGATCATTGCTTGTACAGCCCTCTCGCAGTGTTCGGAGCAAGTATGGTGGGTCTGACACACCGGTGTCAATGTGTTCTTTTTTCCATTTCCAGGAGTGTAGTTATATTTTAGGCACAAAGACTATATTAAAGTGTAAATTAGATCATTAGCGCCATGTGTATTTTGTGCTGTTGTACAACAGTAATACAAACAATTGAGATGTGGGAATAACATTGTGACACTTAATTTGAGGGTCTATTGTGCCTTGAACCAAATGGGGTACAAAGCTCGAACTATAGTCTTCGCTTAATGGAGAACAGAGAACAAGAGGGTCAACACTTGAGTACAAACTGACTGGATGTTACGTTTAAATGGCTAGTTAAATACTGGACTGTGATTAGGAGAGCAAAGGATGTGTATTTTGGCTTAGAAGCTTTTTGATTGGCTTATTTCCAAGAAAGTGGTGTGGCTTAAGGAGGAGTTGAAAAATGTGATTGGACGGTTAAGTACTGTCCTGAGGATTAGGAGATATAAAATGTGTATCTATGCTGGCTTAGAAACACTCTGAGTGGCCTGTATCCAATAATGTGGTGTGGTTTAAAAATTAATTGAAAAATGGGATTTGATGGTATAATGAGGTTGTGAGATCTAAATACGTATGTGTGTTGACTTAGAAGCTCTCTTATTGGGTATTTCATAGAAAGGGGCGTGGCTTAGGAGATGGGACAGAAGTGACGACATCGTCCTGCTGCCACTATCCCAGCTCAGTCCCTACATGTAGGCAACCTGTGATGGTCCTCTCAGGTGCTAGTCACGTGGATTATATCCAGAATGCCAACTGACAGAAAAGGTAATGATTTTATTGTATCACAGTCTACGTCGTACTACATTTTACTTAATACACATGACCATATAAAATTCTGCTTAATTTAGAACTTTAGATATTTATAGTTAATTTGTTTTAATATAAAAAACGAGTGTAAAAACGGATTGACACAAGCTAGTAATGGAAATTAATGAATGCTTTGTTACTGATTCTGTAATTAATATTTCATATGCTGAGTGAATCTAAATGTGGGGATTGAAGTCTATCTACCTCTTGCTTCAACACACAATTTTTTTGCGAAAACCAGGGAATTCATTTTGCGCAATATTTTGGTCTTTAATGTTTCACAAAATTAACTCATTGTAGCTACCCACTGTGAAGCTGTTCTCTATCTGACAATAAAAGGTTTGTCTAAATCTCAATATATCTTACCACATTAGGAGTAATCTGAAATACAAAGAAACATGAAAAGTTATTTCACACATTGATACCTACTGTGCTAAATAAGTGTGAAGCGGTTGTCATCAGAAGAAAGTAAAGTACAGGCAATCACATGTTGAATCGACTTTCATTGCGTTGAAAATTAACGTTATAAGAAGTGATCAATCGGTTACCGATTTTTGCTTATAGAAGTGTGTGACCGCATGAGACTGTTTTGTAAATGTCGTCCTAGTGATACTATGTATAGCCCTGCATGAAGATATGAACCGAGAGTTTGTACAGAACGTTAAGTCGTATCAGAAAACCAGACTCTTGAAGTCTCAGAAACGTTAAAGAGAAGTGAGGGATGTTGAGTTTGGAGGCTACTCAATGTGGCGACTATTTGGCATGTGTTCCTTAAGCTTTTATAGCATGAGGAGTGACGATGGCAACACATTATCCTTTGGTACATACCAGTACAATTTGGCAACCCAGTATACAGAGAAATCACAGTAAGGCATCTAGTGGTACACTGTCTTATAGGCAGCGAAAGGCCCTTTTTGTCACATAGAACCTTTCCTCCTTTGCTCTTTGGTCACCGTGCACAGTTTTTATCTACTGCTTCATGTAGTTTACATAAGCATGCACAGTCCATCCATGGGGTGAAGTGAAAGCTGTGATACCTCGGAACAAAATGTCTTTACAGTTGCTGACTCTCTTGCCGACTTCATGTCACTGCAGGGCAGGACATTTCACTGGCACAGCATTTGCTACAACAACTGTTGTGTGTGTTTTCAGACTGATCAACCAACGAATCAGCTGCTTTCCTCTACTATCAACATTTTGCGACCTTTCACAGTAGATCAAACACTATATGAATCGTGTGTGTTGACACAAATATTGATGCGATGTGACATCTGCTCTGCTTCCTGTGTGATGCTTCACCACAACAGTTGACTGGTCATCACAATGTGTCTCTTATTTGTCTTCTGATTCACAATGACACGGAATACTTCCCGCAATATCACCTTCCTTTTTCTTGCCTTATCTTACCAGTTTAATATGTTGTTTAATTTATAGTGTTTTCTTACTCAACAAAATATCATTATAAGACATAGTAGACTATGTTAACTGAATGTTATCCTGTTGGTTTTTATGCTATGTTTGAGTCCTGATTTTCTGTCCTTGTTTTTACTAAAAAATCCTCTCAGTTCTTAGGCATTTCCCCTTCTGTACATCTCATTCATCGACATTTGATGGAGAATAGCAGATTCTCCCTTCATGACCTATTTTATACGGGGTAATTCACGAAGATATGCAAATATTTCAATATGTTATTTTACCAGCAAAACTAAAGAAAAAAGTTATAGGTCGGCAACTGTTTAGTTACGGAGTTACGGCTAGTAAAAGATTTTGCCTGAAATTTAGCAACTTCGTTAATATGAAGCCATCGCAAAACTGTACGAGGTTAAAGCAAAACACGATTTCCATTTATTTTGTTGTAATTGGTCAGTTTCGAGACGTGACGTGCTACAGGAACTAAATTTTATAAATGACACAATAACTTACTATATCACAAAGAATTGGTGATTACCTGTTCAATATTCATTATAGGTAGATTCCCCGTAAACTTAAGATGAGATTGTTAACTGGGCTTGGTTGCTGACTGATGTACTACAGAGGTGCCAACCAAGGCTGTACTGAGGGGTTGCCGAAGTAGACCATCGCCAGGGACAGAGATACAGAGGTGACACAAATCTGACCGATATATATATATATATATATATATATATATATATATATATATATATATATATATATATATATAACGAGAAATGCCTATCTCTCGGATTACCACTGTAACCCCATTCTAGTTTGTCCTTGCAGAATGATGAAGAAACGACTACTAGCGAAGATTCGTCCATCGCTAACATTGCATTTGGTTCACAATCTGCCACCTACACTGTTGGTCGTATTCAACACTGGAGTTCTTGATATTTCGCTATGGTATTTTAGGATCTGAAAGGTCAGCGAGCGGGTGTTGAAGCAAATATGCTCATGGCCGAAGGCTTCCGATTTTTGCCGATTTCTGTCAGCTAACGAGTGGTGGCAGTATATGGGGAGCAAGTAAAACCTTTGGTTTATTGTACGCTATATTACCATCACTGTACAGTAGATGCCTTAAACAATAAGATATTTATTTTGTTTCCTTTTTTTTGTAATTTGTAATTTATTTACAATGATTCTTCTAATTTTTTATGTGCAATATTTTTTATCACATTGTTCATTTAAATAATATTTTACGATAATGCCCAATTTCTATCTAACCTAATTACAAACACATGAAATTTGGTAAAACTACGTAGTAAAATACCAAAAATTTAGTTTCATAGGAGGTAGGGATGGAGAGGGTGGGGGGGGGGGGGGGGGGGAGCTGCTATGATTCTGCCAGAGGTACAGAGCTGCCTTGACATGGTTCCTATGCCAACAGTTTGTGATCCCAGGGCAATGACAGTTCCACCACGGAGCGTGACTTCACCTGACAAGCACATGGATACATATACGATTTGCACCCAACCTGCAGGGCAGCCCTCCAAATGCTATGCTGTTACCTGTACGGTTTTCCTACTTAGTGTTATCTGTGTGAGGCCTCCCTGCAGTACAGACACATTTGGTGGTGGGGAGTGTGTGTTGGCCTCACTGTCTCGCCGCCTGCTGCAGGTGGGAGGAGCGCGTGGAGGCGGTGCTGGCGCGCGGCTGGCTGTGGGTGCAGCGCTCCCTGGGGCCCCCGCCGCCCCGGCGCCGCCACGCCGCCGACCACTACTCGGCGCGCCAGCTGGACTACATCGCGCTGCTGCTCAGGCACCTGCTGCGCGCCCACCAGCTGCTCGTTCACGTGAGTCCCACCCAGCTCCACCACTACAGAGCCACACACACGCAGCCCAGCTGGCCTGCTGACTCTCTCGCCCACCCGATAGTCGACTCGTCCTGCTATATGTGGATACCAGCGACTGCGTGGCGGATCCTCCCTGCCCGCAGTGGTGGAGTGCGGGCTGACAGGTAGCAGTTGGGGCTAGCAGGTAGAGGTTCACCAGTTGGGGCTAGCAGGTAGAGGTTCACCAGTCGAACTGACGCACCCAGATCGCGTAGCCAGCTGCGAGCCCGTCGCCCACGCACAGCCGGACGGGACAGGGCATATCCACTGGGTGAACGAGTCAGCTGACTGGTCCGCCTTCATTTGGAGGCCTTAAGACGTCTTCCTGCAAGGGCACGGGCAGGCATGCTGTGTCCAACCACTCCTTGAGCACTAGCTGTGCTCCAGCTGATGCCACACCAGCGTCTGCATATATAAGCCAGAAACCATTTTACGAAGCTCGATCAGTAAGTAATGTCCCACATTTTTTTCTCAGAACATATTTATTATTTAGTCAGAATTTGGTGACAGTATACACCAACATGTCTTGTACGTGTCCTATTTTTCTACGTAGCCTCCATAATGTTCTATGGCTGTACGCCAACGTTGTGGAGGAGCATGTATTTCACGCTGGTAAAAGCTCTTATCCTGTAGGAGTTGCCATGTTTTCACTGAATGACTGACACACTCGTCATCTTCAAAGTGTGTTCCTCGTAGAGAATCTTCAAGCAGCCCAAAGAGATGGAAGTACGAGGGTGCCAGGTCTGGACTGTAGGATGGATGAGACAGTGACGTCCAACCCAATTTGGCGATGTGTTCGTGGGCTCTCAGACTAGTGTGTGGCGTGTGTTCGTGGGCTCTCACTCTAGTGTGTGGCGTTATTTTCGTGTTGGAGCAGGATTTCTGCTGGATTCTTGTCCGATCGAACACGTCGGAAACGGTTCTTGAGTTTATTCACAGTCTTCACGTATGTCTTAGCATTGATGGTTGACCCTCCTTGCATCACTTTCACGAGAATGACGCCATCACAATCTCAGAAGACTGTCACCATGACTTTTCCGGCAGATGTTTTTTTTTTTTACTTTTTTCTTTCGTAGTGAATTAGGATGATGCCACTCCATGGACCGCCTTTTTGTTTCCGGCGCAAAGTGATGCACCCAACTTTCATCCCCCATAACGATCCGTGACAAAAAGGCCTCTCCATCGGTCTCCAAACAGTTCACATGAAATGGAAATTCTTTGAATCTTGTGCTCCGCTGTGAGCATTCGTGGAACCCATGGTGTGCACCTCTTTGAATATCCAAGAGTCTCGATCATTGCAGACGCACTTCCAGTGTTGACCGACAACTGTAAAGTCACTGTCGAGTTGTGATACGCCAGTGGGTACGAATAATGGCGCCGGCCGGTGTGGCCGAGCGGTTATAGGTGCTTCAGTCTGGAACCGCGCGACCGCTACGGTCGCAGGTTCTAATCCTGCCTCGGGCATGGATGTGTGTGATGTCCTTATGTTAGTTAGGTTTAAGTAGTTCTAAGTTCTATGGGACTGATGACCTCAGATGTTAAGTCCCATAGTGCTCAGAGCCATTTGAACATTTTTCTAAATGGCATCCGCACGATTCAGCACGTCTGGAGCAGTGGCTGTGACAGGACGTCCCGAGCGTGGATGATCGTGGAGCCCTGGTTCTGCATTTCCTGAGGCTGTAACTATCTTTGCCCATAGCCCAACTGTACTCCTATCAACCGCAGCATCGCAATACACTGCACGCAACCGTTTCTGGATATTCACCACGGTTTCATTTTCCACACACAAGAATTCAATAACAGCACTCGGCTCGTAGCGTGAGTCGTATGTAGACGCCATTTTGATGCTGTACTACGGCTCTGCGATCTGCCAGAACGTTTCGAAACTTCACCGGTGCACAGAACAAACATAAAATGTGAACCGTCAACAAGGACGCTTGTCCATGTACATTAATGGCTTCTTAAAAATAATGTGGGGCATTACTTATTGAACGACCCTCGTAAAACCCATGTCGGTGATACTCTGGACGATAGGAAGTCATTCCTGTTCCACTCGTAAATGGAGTGAATAAAATATAAGTGCCTATACACCTCTGTTCCTTCTTCGCCTTCATCAATTCAGGTATTAGCCGAATTTCCTGTTATGGTACTTCATCTGCTTTATCGTCTTGTTACATATCTTCTTCCAGTCACTTATAACTGAGACGCTTTCCCGCGAGTATTTTTTCGCGTAGATGATGTACTTGCTTTTTCTGTTTTCTCCTAGTTTTGTTTAATTTTTCGCTCCGCTTATATATTCCAAAATCTTACGCCATATCCTCCTTTATTTTACGACCCTCTTATGCACATCCTTCCATTCTTTATAGAAAACTCATTTCTTCAAGCTGTGTTCGAAGTGTTCCACCTCTACTTTTAGCTTGAGTTTTAGTTTACCTCTATAATTTCTCTGGGAAGTCAACACATCAACGTGAAACATGTAATAATTAAAACTTGGTGTCTGATATGGGCGAATACTAACAGCATCATAGTTCGCAGAAAAATGACTGAATCATTTGGAAGAGCTTTTGCATGGAATGGTTGCAAGCTACACTAAAATGAACAGCCTTTGATCGCGGGGTAACTGATTGCTGTGAACAAGAAAAAAGTGGTGACTGAGCGCATACATGTTCGGTCACTACGTTTTCTCACAATGATGTGCCGACTTTGCTGGGTCAAGCCTCTCACGAATTACACAAAAGCAAAAGAATCATGGGTCTGCGCGCTACAACAGACTACGAGATAAAGTAATAGTGAATGAACTCACGCACTCGCAAAAAAAGAGAGAAAATTTTCGTTACCCTATTCTGTTTAAGCAAGAGGCAATTCCAGTATCGCTGGACACAGATAAATCTCTACTATGTTGTCGAATACAATTATTATTATAGGGAGAGACTTTTACAGAAGAAAAAAACATATGTACAGGAGAATGTGCGTTTACGAACACTAATGAAAATATAAGGTTTCTTCAATAAGAAAAACTTTATGTTATACTTGCTTGGTGTCTTGTTGTCACTCATGCTTCACTTCTGTAAGTAAGGGTTGCTACTGCTATGGTTTTGTCGAACTTCAGCTGGGTTTCTTTCCTGGCTTTATTCTGCAAAGTTTTTACAATCGTTTCACGTGTAGAAGTAAATATATTCAATTTTTAGACCATGTTGTGAGTTAACGAGCATTTTGCTCTCATTTAAGTATATGGCCGAAAGAGACAGTCTTACAGGAATTGTGAAACGAATCCTGTCGTCCAGAACCGTGTACCGCTCAGAGCACAGATGAGACGGGGAAATTCACAGGCGTCTATTGTGCTGAATGAGGCAATGATGATCAGGCCTAAGCGGTGTAGTGTGCAAGTGAGACAGGCGAGCACCTACGTCATAGGGTAACCCCGTAGAAGTTGTTTGTGCCGACGGAGGCGTAGCAGTGTTAAATATGGCGGACCTAAGATCGGCCATAAAGGGAAACATTTACGATAACTATTTAATTCTGTAGTAATTCAGGGAATGAAGCCACAGTAATTTTAATGTACCATCTTTCTTAAATTTTCCTGGTGATCGCAATAAAAATTTAAATATTGATCATATTATAATAGTTTAGGATTTACTATTAAAGTGAAATTAACAAGTTTTGTAACTAAGACCTGAATGCTAAAATCTAAACGCTGTGGTCGATCTTAACGAGCGACATTTCATATACAAGCACATGATTAAAATGATTAATGTTGTAAATATCAAATCTGTAACTTTATTTCTTTAAAAGATATAGTAAATTTAAATTATCAATATTTTCAGTTGAGTATCAGATCATCATTTCCTCCACACGTAACACATTGAACGGTGATCATGATACCTTATTGAATCATTAGGTAATAGAATATTTGTTGTAAAGTTTAGTGCATAATAGTTACTTTTGTTCTTTATTTATTTATCAGAAAGCACATTGGTGCAAGGCTACTGGCCGTGACATTCTAAGAGGGAAACTGTATTGGTCTTATGTAAAAGAATTTAACGTTTATTATGTAAGGGATATTATTGTTACTTTATTTAGAAGGTGAAAGTGACCAAGCTTCGATTATTTAAATATATGAAAGTGTAAAATAATGTAGAGTAAACTGTAGCCAATCAGATGGACGGCTTCAGGGAAGGGAACTGCACTAGCCAGTTGAGCAACGATGTTCGGCACACGGGAGACACGGAGGGACACTTCTGGTGCAGACGCGAAAGCGGATGGTCGGTCTTTAGGTAGCTAGTAAGTGAAACGACTTAAAATTTTCGCGTTGTGTGGTGTCGCGGGATTTAGTCTCTGAGCGGCGAGCAGCCGCGCGCCTGGTGTGAACTGTAACTTTTCGTATAAATAACGAGGTGGAGTATTGGACTTGTATTTCACGACGAAATTGTGAATGATCGAACTGTGTCAGGTGGATACGCACTCGAGTGTAACAGTAACTCTAAATACGACCACTTTCGCTGTTAGTTTGCTTTCTGAATAAACATGATTCTAACCAAATCGCAACTGTGTGGCCCACATCATTTATGGATCGTTAATTTAGTTCCTGATATTATTATTACTGTTATTATATGTTATATTAACTTTGTATGTTTCATATAATTTCGCAAACTTGCCATCAGCCAGACAATTTAACCAAAGGGTCACAATGGAGAGACGTCTACAGACGTTAAAGTAACCTCTGGCGTGCCACAGGGGAGTGTTATGGGACCATTGCTTTTCACAATATATATAAATGACCTAGTAGATAGTGTCGGAAGTTCCATGCGGCTTTTCGCGGATGATGCTGTAGTATACAGAGAAGTTGCAGCATTAGAAAATTGTAGCGAAATGCAGGAAGATCTGCAGCGGATAGGCACTTGGTGCAGGGAGTGGCAACTATCCCTTAACATAGACAAATGTAATGTATTGCGAATACATAGAAAGAAGGATCCTTTATTGTATGTTTATATGATAGCGGAACAAACACTGGTAGCAGTTACTTCTGTAAAATACCTGGGAGTATGCGTGCGGAACGATTTGAAGTGAAATGATCATATAAAATTAATTGTTGGTAAGGCAGGTACCAGGTTGAGATTCATTGGGAGAGTGCTTAGAAAATGTAGTCCATCAACAAAGGAGGTGGCTTACAAAACACTCGTTCGACCTATACTTGAGTATTGCTCATCCGTGTGGGATAGATAGTAAAATATTTAAATTTCTCCATGATTTTACTATTCTATTTCTTAGCTTACTCGTTGTATGCCCTGAAATGTCATCACATTGTCCTGTTACCTACAGACAATTTCAGGTCGTAATCTAATTTTTGCAAAAATAAAAAAAAGTTGGGCCCCTCCATGCCAACACCTACGTGGTGACCATTCCAGAAGTTCTAGTGTTACCTCCGTGTTGTTAGTTTCAATCGAGGAAATCAAGGGATGTGAGGCCGTGATGATGTCTGTACGTCTGGGTAGGATTACTCACTAATATGGGTCCATATAGGAGACAGGAGTTTTAGATAATGCGAAAGAAGGATAAGAAGTCTAAGGGTAGAGGGGGAATGTGTCAAGGCAAGCGTCAAGGCAAAAAAAAAAATCTGTGCAATAGTCAGGATGGGCAGTAAGAACAACAGAGGATTTTTTGCTATCTGTGACAGATCATGCAAGGATAGGTTTTGTCTGTAGAGCCTTATCGTATGAGTCTGTAGAGACTGGACGCAACAACGGACTTAGGTTGTCTGTTGGTGGCTTCTCCTTTGGAAATCATTTTTTCGGTTTCGTCTACTTGTCTTCTTCTTCTTTACCGCATGGTGCGGTTTTCAAAGCTGGTTATCGAGTCTGTCCCCTTGTGATCTGAGTTATGATTCAGCCTGTTTATCAAGATGCACGCCGGCATGTTTCGCTCGCGCGTTAAGTGCTGCTGCGGTGTTCTCATCAGGAGTCGTCCCAGTGGCTTTGGGTGTTGCCGCTGTAGCCAACGGAGAGCTGCATGTCTTCTCGGCGGTGCCCTTCTCCGGTAGTGCTGCTGGAGCGCTTGCAGAGGCAGGCACTCTTCCGTCAGATGTCTTCTTAGCAAATCCCTCCTCCTGCGATGCTGCTGGAATGGCTGATCATATGCCGTGAGCAAGCCCTGTATGCAGTTGTCGTAGGGTCTCCTTCTTTTCTGCAGCGAGAACAGGCCTTAAGGGTTGCAATTGCTCCCCCGACAACGTCGTGCATTGCGGAGGTGCACATGGCGTTGGTCGTCTGCTACTGTTGCGTCTTCTTGGGTCACGGCTTTTGCTTACCCCCAATCTCCGTTTGCGGCCGGTCCTCCCCAGCACTGGTGGGACGTTCAGACTGGTCAAAGGCAGAGGGAACCACCGCCGTCTCGCCACTCCACTCCACTGCTCTGGGTTCGTCGTATTTGCCGCCGTCCGTTTCTTCTCTGGCAGCGCATCTTTGTGCAAGGGGGCGCTATCACGCTGCTGATCTGGCTGGAGGTTGCGAGAGCTGGGCAGCTTCACCAATTGGCCAAATGGGGCTCGCCGGGCAGCCCCACCAATTGGCGACATGGGGCTCGCTGGGCAGCTTCACAAGTTGGCCACATGGGGCTTGCCGCAGCGAGAGCGTGTTGGTCTGTCTCCTATGCGCACCTGCCGCAGTTGCAACTTCGCGGGAGCGCTTTACGCACTTTGCGGCATTATGACTGTACTTGGCGACGTGTCGTTCTCGATGGCATCTGAAGCGCTATGGCTTAGGTTTCAGGACAGGAGGGAGGGCTTCCGCAGCTCAAGGATGCCACCTGGACTATCTGTCGAGGACGATACCAAGCGGCGACTTCCTTCTGTTGGTTTGGTTGTGCAGCTTTACGGTTGCGTCTCCGAACCTAGCTCGTCGAAGTCCTTCCTCGACTGCTTGTTCGTGCAAGACCCAAAGCAGCGACTTGGTCTTTCTTGGTTGCTTGGTTGATTTGGGATATAAAGGGACCAACTAAAGGGTCATCAGTCCCTTTTTCCGCAAGCAAAAAAGTCACAAGGTAAAACAATTAAAAACAGAGTATTTGGTGGAATTAAAAATAACGGGGAAGCCTACTGGAAAAGAAAACAAATGAAGCGAACCGAAGGGGGAAACATACATTAAAAGGAAAGGTAGAGGAATGTATTAAAATCATATACCAGATCTCTGGGACTAGCTGATTACAACGATAAAAAAGGATGAGCCAACCACTCTGGGACATACTAAAATCGCCAACCTAGAAGAGAAGGCGACAAGAACACACATAGGGAAAAGACGAACACCAAGGCAAACAAAACGCAAAGCAAGAGTGATGAAGGGGTGAAAGGGAGGGAGGGTGGAGGCGTGGGAGAGAAGGCCAGACACCGATCCTTATATGGTACAACAAGAACCCCCCTCACGACTAAAACGTAAACCTAAACTGGCCATTGAGGCATTGTAGCCCAGCACCGTAGGTAGGGTGCTGGGAAGGTTAATAGTCAGCCGCAGAGCTGCCAAAATTCCGCAGTACAACAAGAGGTGGACGACAGTTATACAAGAGCCGTAGCGACACCGAGGTGGGTTCTCGCGACGGCGGAGGTGTTGGCCAAGTATGGCCGATGCGGAGCCGGCAAAGGACAACAGTCCCTACGTGTGGCTCGTATGGATGACCGCCACACATTCGTCGTCTCCTTGATAACACAGAGTTTGTTTGGGGTACTGTGGGTGCGCCATTCAGTATCCCGGACCGCGAAAACTTTGCGGCGGAAGACCTATCTGACGAACGGCAGGACGATCTCCAGAGTTGGTTTACCGATAGCCTGTTTGGCCACGCTGCCTACAAGTTCATTTGAACTTGCTTGTCCCGCTGCATTGGCTGCGACGTCTGCTCTGGCTGTGTGGCCGGCCAAACTCGCTGCCGGCAGCTCGATAGTGGTGTCGGAGTCAGCAGACTTAGCACCCACTCCGTGTTCGCAGCAGCGGGCGGTCGTGTCGTGCAGCACCGTCCATGGTGTACCTCTGCACTGGATATGCAGAGGCGGGACAGGCGTAAGACTTTCCTCCTCTTTCTTCTCGCGCACTGGGTCGGCGCATTGGTAATCCGACCGTCCGATTTTCACTTCGCTGCGTCGGCGTTCTTACGGGCTGCACGACTTCCCTTGCCCACGCTGCGGCGCGAAAAACATCACAAAATGTGCTTCGTGCTGTTATAACAACACACGACAATTTGCCTTCCGCCTTCGCTACAGCACAGCCAGTCCTCCACAACCCTCCGTCAGACCAAGTCCCGAAGCGCGCAGCTCCAACGGAGCCTACCTGATACTTCAGTCTGAAGGTAACCTTCATTCTCTGCAGTCACAGTAAAACCATATAAAATATGCATATAAAATTGCATTTACATCTATATCTACGCCTTCATCTATATCTTCATAAGATACTGCGCAAGCCATGGTACGGTGCGTCTTGGTGGGTACCCTGTACCCCTACTAGTCATTTCCGTTCCCGTTCCTCTCTCAAATAGAGCCAGCAAAAAACGACCGTTTATATGCCTGCTTATGAGCCCCAATTTATCGTATGTTACATTCGTGGTAATGTATGCTGGCGGCAGCAGAATTGTTCGATAGTCTGTTCGAAATGCCGGGTCGCTAAATGTTCTCTGTAGTATTTCTCGGAAAAAAAGTCACCTTCCCTCCAGGGATTCCCATTTGAGTTCCCGAAGCTTCTACATAACACTTACGTGTTGTTCGAACTTACCGGTAGCAAATCTAACAGCCTGCCTCTGAACTGCTTCAATGTCTGCCTTCAATCTGACTTGGTACGGATCCCAAATACTCGAGCAGTACTCAAGAATAGGTCACACCAGCGTCCTACATGTGGTCTTCTCTACAAGTGAACAACAATTTCCTAGAATTCTCCCAATAAACCAGTCTACCATTCCCCTTTTCTAACACAATCATTACAAGTTCGTTCCATTTCATATCGCTTTACAACGTTACCCCAGATATTTAAACGACTTGACTGTTGAGACAGGAAATTAGTAATGTTGTAACCGAATACTACAGGTTTGTTCTTCCCCCTCATCTGCATTAGCTTACCTTTCTCCACATTTAGAGCTAGCCACCATCCATCACACCAACTAGAAATTTTGTCTAAGTCGTCTTGTATCTTCCTACAGTCACTCAACTTCGACACCTTACCATACAACACAGCATCATCAGCAAAAAACCGCAGATTGGCGCCCACCCTGTCTCCCAAATCATTTACGTATATAGAGAACAACAGCGGTCCTATCACACTTCCCTGGGCCACTCCTGACGATACCCTCGTCTCTGATGAACACTCGCCGTCGAGGACAACCTACTGGGTTCTATTCTTTAAGAAGTCTTCCAGCCACTCACATATCTGTGAACTTATTCCATATGATCGTACCTGTTTTAACAGCCTGCAATACGGTACCATGTCAAATGCTATCCGGAAATCTAGAAATACGGCATCTGCCTGTTGCCCTTCATCCATAGTTCGCAGTATTTCATGTGAGAAACGGGCAAGCTGAGTTTCGCACTAGCTATGCTTTCTTGAATCATGCAGATTCGTGGACATAAGCTTCTCAGTCTCAAGAAAGTTTATTGTATTTGAAGTGAGAAAATGTTCAAGGATTCTGCAGCCAACAGAAGTTAGGGATATTGTTCTGTAATTTTGTGTCCGTATTTTTTACCCTTTCTGTATACAGGACTCAGCTGCGATTTCTTCCAGTCGCTTGGGACTTTGTGCTGCCCGGGAGATTCAAAATAAAGCCATGGTAGGTAAGGAGACAATTCCGAAATACAATTCCATCTGGACCTGGTGGTTTACTCGACTACAAACCTTTCAGTAGTTTCTCTACACTAGGGATGCTCATTAAAATGTCGTCCACACGGGAGTCTTCCGATGGTCAAATGACGGTATTTTTGTACGATTTTCCTGTGGGAAGATTTCTTGAAATTGCAATTTAAAACCTAGCTAAGTACCACAATCTAAAAGTAAATCTTGTTTATTAAATACTTCCCATTTACTGTTCAGTCCATCTACTTCAGCGTTGTGGACAATTATAACATCTTTGTTTTACCCCTTTCTTGTCTTCATTGTCTTTGTGATTATATTTTCCATAACTATAATAATTTTGGTATCTGTGTATAGATGATTTATAGGATTTGTGAAATGAAATGGATAACCTTCCTCTGCCGCTATATTCCATAGCCCTTCTCTGTTCACGTTATCAAATGCCTTTTATAACTCTATGAACCCAAGATTTGTTTTCCTATATAATTCTTGTCTCCTCCCTAAAACTTGTCGTAGGATAAAAACAATGTCAATAATTGATTGTACCTTTATAAAATCTGATTCTTCTCCAGATATTAGATTTCCATGACATTTTTGTCTTTCATTCAGGATTTTGGCGTGTAATTTATAGACTGAATCGAGACGGCTTTCATCTGTACAGCAAATATATTTTTTTTATCACCGTTTTGAAAGACAGATGTTACTTTGGCTATTAGTCAGTCTCCTGGTACCTTCTTACTACTCTAGCGTTGCTGAAAGATGTGAAGAAGCCTTAATATACGAATAACCCTTCATATGTCCATAGTCCCATATTAATATCAACTAAACTGGTGGCTTGCCTATTCTTTGTAGCTTTTAGAGCTTCCGTCATATTCTCGTCCATTGTTGTCGTCCAGGCGTTTTGTGTTATTTGAATTAGGTCGTATGTGAATTAGAATCTCATCTTACCTTAACTTTTTATAATAAGCTATCTATTCTTTCTCTCCTGTACTGTTGACGTGTATACGAGCCTTTTCTCATCTATTCAGTCTTTTCATCACTTTATAAGCGATCTTTCGTCTTCCATGTAATTCATGTTCTACATTGATAGTAAAGCGTTCCCATAATTCTGCGTATGCTTTCCGTGTCACGTGTTTAAATGTTTCACATTACTACCTTTCTTTTTATCTTTGTTATATTTTTCATTTGTGGCTTTATTTCTGTAAGTTTTCAAAACTTCTTCTTTTCCTTTAGTTGCTATTTCCATTTCTCGTGCGAAACTCCTTACTCCTCTACGTTTGCTCCATCTCCTTTTTCCCTGCGGTCCGGGGGGGCGGGGGGGGGGGGGTTAGAATAGGCCAGAGGTATACCTGCCTGTCACAAGAGGCGACCAAAGAAGCCTCCAGCCTTTCGGTTTACTGAATTATAGTCCTCTTAGTCAACCTGTGAATGAATGGCTTAATTGCTGGTTTTCCAAGACCTCTTCTCACACAGGCGAAAAATGTGATATTAAATGCACAGAAACCCAATTAGAATATAGAGAAGAAGATTAAAAGATGGCTGTTACTGTTATTAAACTTGTAACTGGAATAATATTGAATGTAAGTTGATAGGTCTAAACAAGAGTTTAATCGATGGTTAACTGAATTTTCTCATTATAACTGAGAAATGTCAAATCAAAAACAGCTTGAAGTTTCTCACCACTACCGTTCTTATGTTGAAGGAAGCATTCTTGACATTTGCCAGTCTACTTCTGAAATCTTTGTCACTCTACCAATTATTTGTAGTATTACGTCCAATTTAGGAGAGTATTTTCACGTTTTGTACTTTTAGTGAACCATTTTCGTCCTTCAGTCGCTATATCTTTGGTTCTTTTAACAATTAAGCCATGTTCTGCAATATGTGTTTCTCAGTTGCTTTCAACAGGTTTCCGAATTTTTTGGTATATCTGGCCAGAACTAACATTCATTTTCGAGCTTTAGTAAAGTTATCTGTTTCCTCTTCTGAAACTATCTTTGGCCTCCTTTATTACCTATTCAAAACGCACGAAACCAGGGCAAGTTGGCTATCTTGACAGTTAACCAAAATATTCATTTTTATCTTTTGACATCTTAATAGAATGACCTTTTATTATACTATTCGTAGTTGCATAAGCTATTATTTTATCATAATCTCCATGATTTTGCCAATTTTAGGAAATAATAATGTTTTGGCTCATCATCGTATTTATCTTGGGAAAATTAAGCGCAAAAAGCCACAAGACGGCATTAATTGTCATCTTATGTCTTTACGCAGTTGATCTTTCCAGGCTAAATACGGTGATGAGCTAGAACATTGTTTCTGCCTCGTGGCGTTGTTGGCATGGTAAGTGGTAAGGAAAGTACGAGGGCAGTTCAATAAGTAATGCAACACATTTTTTTTCTCGGCCAATTTTGGTTGAAAAAACCGGAAATTTCTTGTGGAATATTTTCAAACATTCCCGCTTCGTCTCGTATAGTTGCATTGACTTCCGACAGGTGGCAGCGCTGTACGGAGCTGTTAAAATGGCGTCTGTAACGGATGTGCGTTGCAAACAACGGGCAGTGATCGAGTTTCTTTTGGCGGAAAACCAGGGCATCTCAGATATTCATAGGCGCTTGCAGAATGTCTACGGTGATCTGGCAGTGGACAAAAGCACGGTGAGTCGTTGGGAAAGCGTGTGTCATCATCGCCGCAAGGTCAAGCAAGACTGTCTGATCTCCCGCGAGCGGGCCGGCCGTGCACAGCTGTGACTCCTGCAATGGCGGAGCGTGCGAACACACTCGTTCGAGATGATCAACGGATCACCATCAAACAACTCAGTGCTCAACTTGACATATCTGTTGGTAGTGTTGTCACAATTGTTCACCAGTTGGGATATTCAAAGGTTTGTTCCAGCTGGGTCCCTCGTTGTCTAAGGAGAGCAAAGGAGAACCATCTGTGCGGAATTGCTTGCTCGTCATGTGGCTGAGGGTGACAATTTCTTGTCAAAGATTGTTACAGGCGATGAAACATGGGTTCATCACTTCGAACCTGAAACAAAACGGCATTCAATGGAGTGGCGCCACACCCACACCCCTACCAAGAAAAAGTTTAAAGCCATACCCTCAGCCGGTAAAGTCATGGTTACAGTCTTCTGGGACGCTGAAGGGGTTATTCTGTTCGATGTCCTTCCCCATGGTCAAACGATCAACTCTGAAGTGTATTGTGCTACTCTTCAGAAATTGAAGAAACGACTTCAGCGTGTTCGTAGGCACAAAAATCTGAACGAACTTCTCCTTCTTCATGACAACGCAAAACCTCACACAAGTCTTCGCACCCGAGAGGAGCTCACAAAACTTCAGTGGACTGTTCTTCCTCATGCACCCTACAGCCCCGATCTCGCACCGTCGGATTTCCATATGTTTGGCCCAATGAAGGACGCAATCCGTGGGAGGCACTAGGCGGATGATGAAGAAGTTATTGATGCAGTACGACGTACGACGTTGACTCCGACATCGACCAGTGGAATGGTACCGTGCAGGCATACAGGCCCTCATTTCAAGGTGGCGTAAGGCCGTAGCATTGAATGAAGATTACGTTGAAAAATAGTGTTGTGTAGCTAAAAGATTGGGGAATAACCTGGTGTATTTCAATGCTGAATAAAACAACCCCTGTTTCAGAAAAAAAAATGTGTTGCATTACTTATTGAACTGCCCTCGTATATAACCGAAGCAAAGACACATGGGGACTCTTTCTAGCTGCGACACGGGCAACGGATCGGAAAATACACAGACATAGGCACCTGGTCAGCTGCTCAATATTCTCGTCAGCAGGCACGGAAAATGGCTGAAGGGTGGGTGAAACGATGAGTAGGTGACGACATGTCGCTATTCCATGCCTGTTCACGGGACGTGCAGATCAGTGGTGTGGCCACTGTGTAAAGTGAGAGAGGAGGCGTTCTGTGGCAGATCTAGGGCAGGTGTTCTGGAGTAGACTGCCGGCGCTGATCGTTGAAGATGGGGACCCACAGCAGACGAGCCTTATGTGTTGATGTAACAACGTCATCAGTTACTTTGGAGCGGGTGTGGTATCATCGAGATTGGACCGTGGATCAGTGAAAACAAGTCACTTGATCGAGCGACCCATTTTCTTGCTACGCAAGGTCGTTGAACGACTCCATAGATGCAGGCTGGTTGAGATAGTATTGTGTTATGGCGACATTCACCTGGATTTCCATGGGACGTATGGTAGTAATCGAAGGCCCCACGAGACTTGTGGAGCACACAAATTTTACTAAGGAGGTCCAGGGTCCCTTGAAGTTTCATGTTTTCCCCAAAAATGGTGGCATCCTCCAGCAGGGAATCAATGCATATCTCTTGGAAAATGCCTTGCCGAGATTGATGTCTGAAATACTCCTCTGTGATACTGACAAGCGGGAAATTGAGTCAATAATTAAATCACTGAAGACTAAAGACTCTCATGGATATCGTATAGTGACTAGCAAAATATTAAAGTACTGTGCTGCACATGTTAGTCCTGTACTTAGCCATATTAGTAATATTACCTTTAAGAAGGATCAGTTTCCTGAACGACTGAAGTACTCAGTAGTAAAGCCGCTTTATAAAAAGGTAGAAAGGGATACTGTAGACAATTTTAGACGTATTTCTATGGCATCAGTGTTTGCTAAAGTTATTGGAAAGGCTGGGTATGTAAGGATAATTGATCATTTTATATCACATAATTTGCTATCAAATGTACACTTCGGCTTTAAAAGTCGTTTAAGAACTGTAAACGCTGTAATCTCTCTTCTGTGTGAGGTACTGGATGGATTAAACAAAAGGTTTCGAGCGCTAGTCGTATTTTTTAATTTAACTAAGGCGTTAGCGTTGATCACAAAATATTGCTCCAGATGCTGGACCATTATGGAATATGGGGAGTAGCTCACAATTGCTTCACCTCTTACTTTAACAACAGGCAGTAAGAGGTCACTATTCACAGTATTGAGAATGGCTGTAATGTGTGGTCTGATTGGGTACGGTCAAATGGGGGAGTGCCCCAGGCTTCAGTGTTGGAGCCACTCCTTTTCCTTATTTATATAAATGATATGCCCTCTAGCATTATACGTAATTCTAAAATGATTCTGTTTGGTGATGACACTAGCTTGGTAGTAAAGGATGTTGTGTGCAACATTGCCTCTGTTTCAAATAGCGTAGTTCAAGACGTAACTTCATGGCTTTTCGAAAATAAACTAACGCTAAGTCACAGTAAGACTCCGTTTTTACAGTTTGTAACACACAATTCAACAAAACTCGACGTTTTAATTTCACGGAATGGGCATATGATTACTGAAACTGAACAGTTCAAATTTGTAAGTGTTCAGATAGATAGTAAACTGTTCTGGAAAGCCCTCGTTTAGGATATTGTTCAAAGACTTAATGCCACCTTTTTTACTATTAGAATGGTATCTGAAGTAAATGATCGTGATAGTTCGACACGAAAATTAGTCTACTTTGCTTATTTTCATTCGGTTATGCCGTATGGTATTATAATTTCGGGTAACTCTTCCCATTCTCAAAGGATATTTTTGGTTCAGAGCCGAGCATTTCGGATAATAAGTGGTGTAAGTTCGCGAACCTCTTGTCGACCTCTGTTCACTAGCCTGGATATTTTGACACTGGCCTCTCAGTGTCTTGTGTTTCTTGTTAAAAATTTCAGCTTTTTCCCAAGAATTAGCCAGTTTCACTCAGTGAGTGCTCTGCAGAAATCCAGTCTGCATTTGGATCGTACTTCCTTACTTCTTGTGCAGAAAGTGTGCGGTATACTGGTGCATCCTTTTTCAAAAAGCTACGACAAGAATTCAAAAGTCTGAGCAGTAATAGCCGCGTTTTCAAATCGAAATTGAATATTTGTGGTAAGGTTCTACAGGACCAAACTACTGAGGTCATCGGTCCCTAGGCTTACACACTAATTAAACTAACTTACGCTAAGGACACCACGTACACCCTTGCCCGAGGGAGGACTCGAACTACCGACGAGGGGAGCCGCGCGAACCGTTTCAAGGCGCCCCAGACCACAAGGCTACCTCGCGCGGCCTTTCAAATCGAAACTGAAGAGTTTCGTCATAGGTCACTCCCATTCCGTCGAGGATTTCTTGAAAAATTAAGCTGATTCTTATGTTATATTGTGGATTGCGTTTACGTAAACTAATGGCTTGACTTTTAAGGGTTCATAAAATATTTTATTTTATCTGTTACTACTTTTATGTTGTAATTTCGTGTACTGACACATGCCATCTTGGAGATTTGCACATCAAATTTGTCCTACGGAGCTAGACGTGTAAATAAATAAATAAAAATAAATGATACTAGTATCGTGCTACTGTGGTTTGAAGCGCTTGACGTCTTGAGCACCACATTCAGCTGATCTGAATCTGAGGAAAATATCTGTGACGGTAATATGCGTCGGTGCTGTACCCACAAAGCACAGGCTCGTGTATGCGTAGACATGTGCTGCTACATACCTCTATAAAGCTAGTGAGCAATTGCGTAATCCGTGCCAGTGTAAGTAGGGTAGAATAATTCACTTGTGCACTCGCTTCGGCCGGCCGCCTTGACCGAGCGGTTCTAGGCGCTTCAGTCCGGAACCGCGCTGCTGCTACGGTCGTAGGTTCGAATCCTGCCTCGAGCATGGATTTGTGTGATGTCCTTAGGTTAGTTAGTTTTAAGTAGTTCTAAGTCTAGGGGACTGATGATCTCAAATATTAAGTCCCATAGTGCTTATAGCCATTTGAATTCTAAAAATAGCTCTGAGCACTATGGGACTTAGCTTCTGAGGTCATCAGTCCCCTAGAACATAGACCTACTTAAAGCTAACTAACCTAAGGACATCACATACATCCATGCCCGAGGCAGGATTCGAACCTACGACAGTAGCAGCAGCGCGGTTCCGGAATGTAGCGCCTAGAACCAATCGGCCACCCCGGCCGGCCCATTTGAATTCACTGGTACTGAAACAGCATTTTTGCAGAGGATTCACCTCAAGCGTGACGTTCTCGGGTGTTGTGCAGGCGGACGGCCGGCTGCCCGGAGAGCAGCGAGACTGCGGGGCGCAGGAGAGTGTGGCGGCGGGTGCCTGCGACCCGCGCGAGGAGCTGTCCTTCCTTGTGTGCACCGTTGCGCGGCAGGCCCGCCGTCTGGCCGGCGGCGCAGCGGACGAGGCGAGTCTGGGGGCGCTGGCCGAGCAGGTGCGCCGTCGCGACGCCGCGGGCGACCTGCGCGACGACGCCGTCATGGTGAGCGCCGCTCTCCGCCAGGTGTCCCGTCCCGCCTCTCCCCGCCCCTCTGCACTCACTCCTCTGACGTCTAGGTAACCGGCGTGCCGATGTGGTGAAGTGGAAGGGTAATGTCAGCTGTGGGGCACTGCTTCTGCGTCCCTGAATAGATAGTCAGTTTCTCTGTGTATCCATATTTTTAGAGATGGGTGCGGGACTCGGCTGTTCGATACAGGATGTTAAATTAATCACCTTTCAGCCGTCAGATTTCCGACCTTATTTTATTTATATATATGAAGATAGTAACTGCTCACGAAAGGACAGGTACCATTGATGACCGTGCAGCTTCTCTAGAATAAAAGATAATTAATTGAAACCCTCAGCTGCCGACAGGTGTTGTTGATATACCTCGATGGGGGAATCGTCACCTTAGTGTGCGCGAGTAATGAGTAGATGGGAAAATATCTATTAGGTACATTACGTATGTAGTTTGTGGACAGTTGGGAATGTCAGACTCACGGGAAGCGTGTAAGGGATAAGTCCCTGCAGTCGCGCTATCTGTGTCCTCGGTCGCTCAGATGGATAGAGCGTCTGCCATGAAAGCAGGACATCCCGTTTTCGAGTCCCGGTCGGGGCACACATTTTCAACTGTCACCATCGAGCTGTATCAACAACACCTGTCGGCAGCTGAGGGTTTCACTTAATTATCACTTATTTTATTTGGCAACCAGTTTCAGCGTTTTATTCCGCGATCTTCAGGCTCCTGACCACAGTCGGCAGGCGATGGTTGAAGGGATCACTGTAGTAAATACCTACTAATACTAGTAATGCTGGCCCCGTTTTGATCACAACCTAGGTAGATTCTTCCCACACGTAGGTCAGGGGCCTGAAGATGGCGTAGTAAAACGCTGAAGCTGGTTGCCAAATAAAATAAGGTCGGAAATTTTTTCGGCTGGAAGGTGTTTAATTTAGCATCCTCGTAGATAGTGAAGGCGTTCAGTTGTAGAGAACGGAGGACAGCAGGTACTGATGTATGCTTTCAGTTGGAGATAGCAGCGGTCGTGATATCGTATGAGTTAAGCAGTAGTTATTAACTGAAATGAGTACAGCTTCATATGCTTCTCGGCCGGTGTGGCCGAGCGGTTCTAGGCAATTCAGTCTGGAACCGCCCTGCCGCTACGGTCGCAGGTTCGAATCCTGCCTCGGGCATGGATGTGTGTGATGCCCTTAGGTTAGTTCTAGGGGACTGATGGCCTCAGATATTAAGTCCCATAGTGCTCAGAGCCGTTTGAACCAGGTGGGTAAACATATAGTTTACAGATTATAATTGAAGTGACTGACTAAAACGGTATGAACGAATACAATATCACCGTTTCACATTAAATGTGGGAAACAGTAGCCATGATAAGTATTTGGACTGTTCGAGCACTTCTGAGGAGAATACAAGTTGTTTAATCAATTTTAATTTTGGTTTCATAATACATGAGAAGTTTGCATTATCTTACCTCTGACAGAAACTAGTGCAGTATGAGTCATAATTGGTGGGTTTCCCTTAATTGTTGTAATTCTGCTCGAACTGAAATGTGTAAATACATGTCCCATCCTGCATTTGATGTGTACAATAATAAATGCTGCACCTGATCCTGTAATTTTCATATACCCACACTTGCTGAAATCTAGAGGATTTCTGTTTAATAAATACATTCCAGGTAATTATTTCTCACGTCATCTACAGATTGTTGTTGAGTAAAAAACTATAATTATTTATACGGTATCATACGACACGACATACAATACGATATTGCAGAGCCTGCAAAGTTCCTTTGGTCATGCGTGCATGTCCAAAAAAGGAACAGGCACTGCGACGACCACAGCCGTTACGAAACACATCAAATGTATTCGCAATTGCGAATAAGGACTACCATCAGCTGTATAATGGAATAACGACAGTGAAAATTTGTGCCAGACCGGGACTCGAACCCGGATTTCCCGCTTATCGCTTATTTGACTATCCGTTCATGACGCACGGCTTGACTGAAACTTCCATGCATGCATGTCCAAAGGAACTTTGCATCGTTATCAGGATAACACAGCCACTGCGATATCGTGTTCATCTGCTGATGCTGGGCAAGCGAATTTCAAGTACAGCGTCTGACCTGTATGGGAATATAAATAATGGGTGTACGAGAACAGGTCGTAGACCCATGGTTGACGATATATGGAAGTTTGAGTCCGGCAGTGAGTTGTGCACGGATAGCCAAATGGTAAGTGGGAAATCCGGGTTCGACTCCCGGTCTGGGACAAATTTTCATTGTCGTCATTCTACTCTGTACCTGATGGTAGGCCTTACTGGCAATTGCAAATTCATTTGATGTGTATACAGTTATCTTTCTTCTCCATGGTAGGTTCAGTTAATGATTTTGGATACTGCAGTTATTAACCAGTATCTATCGCCTTGTTTAAGAGAACAAGTTTGAGTGTATTTCTTTTTAGTGAAACTACTACTATTTCAACAAAGGTGTTACACAAGTAATTTTGTATTTCATTTCCATGCAGTCATTTGTGTAATTATAGCTTACTATTTATTGTGTAAGATGATTCTTTTTTGTGTACTGATATTGTTGTTGTTGGTATTCTTGTGCTCTTCAGTCCAAAGACTGGTTTGGTGCAGCTCTTCATGCTACTCTGTCCTTTGCAATCTTCTTCACCTCCAAAGACATACTGGAATTTGGTCTCCCTCTACAATTTTTGTCCCCCACACTTAGCTCCAATAGTAAATTGATCTTCCCTTGATGTCTCAGAATGTGTGCTAAAACTAACCCCATCTTTTACTAAACCTGTACCACAATTTTTTTTTCTCATCAGTTCTTCTCAGTACCTCCTCATTGGTTACATGATTTATCCATTTAGACTTCAGCATACTTCCGTAGCACAACATTTCAAGACATTCTATCCTCTTCTTGTCCGAATTGTGTATCATCCACTTTTGACTTCCATATAAACTTACACTCCACTCAAATGCGTTCAGGAAAGACTTCCTAACATATCTATACGCATTGTCAATAAATTTCTCTTCTTCAAAACGATTTTCTCGCCATTGCCAATTAACACTCTACTGTGGCCATCATTAGTTGTTTTACTTCCCAAATAGCAAAACTCACCGACTACTTTCAGTATCTCGTTTCCTATTCTAATTCTCTCAGCATCGCCTGATTTAATTCGACTACATTCCATTTCCCTTGTTTTGGTTTTGTGAATGTTCGTCTCATATTCTCCTTTCAAGAAACTGTCAATCCCAATTAACTGTCCTTAGAAGTCCTTTGCTGCCTATGACAGAACTGCTATGTAATCAAGAAAACTCAAAGTTTATATTCCTTCTCCCTACACTTCAATTCCTTCACCAAAACTTTCGTTGCTTGCGTTTATTCCTTGCCCCATGTGCATTTTGAACAAGAGTGGGGATAGGCTACAACCCTGTCTCACTGTCTTCTCAACCTTGTTAAACAGCATCCCATACGAGCAAACCGGTTAGTTCTTTACCTTCGGTTACTCAGACCTTAGGTACTTGGGCTATGCACGGCTCTGTTTGAGAAGAATAATAGTTCGGTGTATTCATAGGATCGATACGCGCACGTCTGATTTCATGTCCCGCAGCTAATTCGCTGCAAACAATAAACTGTAGCTGTGATCCTGCAGTCAAATAGTCTATGCATTGGCTAGAATTGCGAACTAAGAAGGGACACATAAATATAAAATAAGAGATGAAAGAATAATATAATAAAAAGGACTGTATTCTAACATCTGTATTTGATGTAGATGACAGAGAATTATGTTGAATAATGTTTATTCAAGAGAGGACATCTCAAATAAACGGAAGTGGTTCTACGAGACTCAATTGAAATACCAAGAGAAAATATCCTTTTCAAATGCAGTTAAAGTTACGTTGAGAGCGTTTCGAGATTGGTAACAAAGTCCTCAAACTAAATAATCATCAAAGCTAGGTCCATTTCGCAGTCACAGTACACGAAATATCCTCCAGCTCGAAATTGTTCATAATTCAACGCGATGATTTACAAATCATCGTGCGCACTACAAAGAATAGCAACTAATAATCTTCTATCCTCAGTTCTGTAATTCAAGTGGAAAAAGTTAGTGTTCTACTCTCTAGCACATTCAGACCGATCGAAATATAAAGCCACCTCAAAAGTATTGTAGCAGCCGTTTGCCGCCCAGAACCAGCCACCTATACGCACGTTATGGCAGGCAGGTCTGCCTTCTTCAAGAACTCGACATAAAGTGTCCAGGATCGCTCCGCTGAGCTCCTCGCTCGATAAGTCGCAGTCCCAACTTGACTCCGTAGTGTTCGGCCATTGTCCAAATCTCATTGAGTGAAGGCCATCTCCACCAAAAATACATCGTTCTCAAGCTCTATAGACAAGATTTGACGCACTTGACCACTTTCCTGCACTAAACTGATTTGTTATAAAAATAATGAAATGAAAGAAATGTTTTAAATATTCGGCTACATTCAGACCGTTTACAATAAATGTCAGTACCAGTATTCTTGCGCTAGTGCGCTCACTTTAAGTGACTGCAGATTATTGCTAAATGTTACTGAAACAATTATTTATGCCTTCTTGACAGAGGGGAGTTTTGGTTCTCAGTTTAGTTGGGGTGCCTCTAACACATGCGATTGACCACTTTTAAATTAGCACAACTTTTCAGTAGACACTTGCAGCAACATTTAAATGCCGGCCAGTGTGGCCGAACGGTTCTAGGCGCTTCAGTCTGGAACCGCGCTTCCACTACGGTCGCAGCTTCGAATCTGGCATGGATGTGTGTGATGTCCTTAGGTTGGTTAGGTTTAAGTAGTTCTAAGTTCTAGGGGACTGATGAGCTAAGATGTTAAGTTCCGTAGTGCTCAGAGCCATTTGAACCAACATTTAAATGAAGTTACTGGGAAAATACCAAACCGTTCAGTAATTAAATACAGAAGTACTACAAAATATGAGGTAATGAAGCTGTATTCATTTGCAGTGAAGTGTGGAGAATAGGATGTTCTCATAAACATTCGCATAATGTAAGCGATATAAAAGATGTCGAGAATCAATAAATAAAATGGATGCAGATACATAGCTTTTAGGGATGACAGCTGTAGTGCAATGGTGTCACCTGGGATATCGTTTGTAGAAGTCGCATGAAGCGATTGAAAGTTGTTAATTCAGAGGGTCATTGTGAAAATGTATACGCGCTGTGAGATAATACAAGCCCTTCTGTAGTAACGTCTTCAACTTTTTTAGTCCTATCGTCCTCAGTTGCGTGTAATATCACGATATACTGTTCCTCTTTTGCATTTATAAGAAGAGGAACAACACCAAAAATGTAGCAGGAGCGTAATATGTAGAAAATCGGCCACGCAATCTGTAAGTACAGTTCAAATTGTTACTACATAATAGCAAAAACCAACCACCAGAACTGTTAGCAAAAATATGTACATATCCAGGCCACTGAAGATGTCTTGCAGTAAATAAAGGCGAAACGCGTATGGTACGAACATTATGTTTCATTCAGTTGTAGTCAGACGGTCCATAAAGTAAAAATTATCAGTTTACTGTAACTTCTGTAGATTTAAAGACATTGAAATATTGCTGTGTCATTTGATGCGCCTCATTTTTCTGACATCGCAAATGTATTCAGATTTGCTTTAGTATTTGATGTGAGTTATTGTAGGAACTCAAAGAGTTGTGAGTTGGCCGTCTGTGAGATGCTCTGAGCCTCCGGCTTTTCCTGGAGCATCCCCTGCACAAAGGACTTGCGAGTAACAGTCGTGCAGACTCCCAGCTTCGTTATTTTCCCGCATTTCCGGTCCTTTGCTGACGCAAGTGGCTCGCCTGGAGCAGTCGTGGCGGTCCGCCCGACCTCGTTGTTCTATCCAGACAAATTCACCTCACCCTGTACCAGTTCTAGGCAGCCGACCAACTTGCCTACACACGCGTAACGTTACAAACATGTGCTCTCCTCTCATGTCCCGCAACTTTTGATACTGTCATCTGTTCTCTGTATAGGTTGTAAGTAGCCTTTCACTCCCTGTGTTTTACTCCTGCTACCTTCTGTAGGTTTACCTTTCTTTAACCTACATTCTAAGATAACTCGTCGGATCAGTACTCCCTCAGATGTTGCTACTGCCGCGTGGGATAGCCATGCGGTCTTAGGCGACTTGCACGGTTCGCGCGGCTCCCCCCGTCGGAGGTTCGAGTCCTCCTTCGGGCATGGGGGTGTGTTGTCCTTAGAGTGAGATAGTTTAAGTTAGATTAAGTAGTATGTACGCCTAGGGACCGATGACCTCAGCAGTTTGGTCCCGTAGGAACTTACTAACAAATGTTCCTACATTTCACTCGAAAACCAAACTGATTTTCCCTGAAGTCGGCTTCTACCACTTGTTTCGTTCTTCTGTAAATAATTTTTGTTAGTATTTCGCAACCGCGACTTATTGAACTAATAGTTCGGTTATATTCATATGTGTCATACCCAATTTCTTTCGGGTTGGAATTATTCCATTCTTCTTGATGTGTGAGGGTACTTAGACAGTGTCATACGCCTTGCCCACCAGGTGAAATAGTTTTGCTATTACTGGCTCTCCTAAGAATGTCAATAAATCGGAGGAAATGTCACCTGCACCAGAGATTTTATTGGGCATGGTTATTACCATATGAGTATGTGAATTAAAATATCATATTGTGATTATATCAGGAAGAGTAAAGTTTTATCTATAAATAGCGCGAGATATTGACAACGGAGGTTGTGGCATGGCTTCAGAAAGTAGCAGTTGCGAGATTGAATATATTCCAGTCTGAATATATTTCAATCTATGTCTTCCTCTACAGTTTTATGCTCTACAGCTACCTCTAGTACCATGGAAGTTATTCCCTGATGTCTTCTTAAAATATGTCATACCGTCCTGTCCCTTCTTCATATCAATATTTTCATATATTTCTTTCTTCTCCGATTCTGCGGAGAGCCTCCCCGTTTCTAATCTATTCCGTCCACCTAATTTTCAACATTCTTCTGTAGCACCACATCTCAGATACTTCGATTCTCTTTTGTTCCGGTTTTTCTACAGTCAGTGTTTCATTAGCATAGAAAGCTGTGCTCCAAACGTTCATTTTCAGATATGTTTTGCTCAAATGAAGGCTTATGTTTGATACTAGTAGACTTCTCTTCGCCAGGTATGCCGTTTCTGCTAGTGATAGTCCGCTTTTCATTTCTTCTTGCTCTGACTGCCATGGCTATTTTGCTGCTTAGGTAGCAGAATGCCTTAACTTCTTCTACTTCGTGATTACCAATCCTGATGTTAAGTTTCTCGCTTTCCTCATTTCTGCTACGTCTCATTACTTTCGTCTTTCTTCGACTTACCGGCAACACGTAACCCGGACACATCAGACAGTTCATTGCATTCAGTAGATCCTGTTTTTCTACTTCAGCTTCACTAAGGAGAGCAATGTCATCAACGGATATTATCATTGATATGCTTTCGCCTAACTCCCTTCTTAATCCGAGCACTTCCTTCTTGGTCTTTCGCTCTTATTGCTCCCTCTTGGCTCTAGTACATATTGTATATTACCCGTCTTCCCCTACAGGTTGTTCCTATTTTTCTCAGAATTTCGAACATCTTGCACCATCTGACATTGTCGAACGCGTTTCCCGTGTCGACAAATGCTATGAACGTTTCTTGATTTTTCTTCAGTCTTGCTTTCGTTATCATTCGCAACGTCAGAACTTAACTGATCCTCCATTTTCTTTTCTTTTGTATATTATTCTTCTCAGCATACTTGGATGCATGAGCCGTTAAGGTGACTGTGCAATAATTCTCCCTCTTGTAAGGTCTTGCAGTCTTCGAAATTGTGTGGATGATGGTATATCGCCAGTCTCAACTATTCTACACACTAACGTGAATAGTGGTTTTGTTGCACATCCCTCAACGATTTTAGGAATTGCAGTGGAATGTCATCTATTCCTTTTGCCTTATTTGATCTTAAATCTTTCAGAGCTATTTCAAATTCTGATTCTAAGACTGGAGCACCTGTCTCTTCTATATCTATTCCTGTCTCCTGGCCTGTCACGTGCTCACATCATGAAACAAGTCTTCCACCTCATAGAGCTCTTCGGTGTACTCTTTCCGTCTATCAGATCTCTCCTCTGCATTTAGAAGCGGAATTCCTATTGCAATACTAATATTACCAATCTTGCTTAAAATTCACCGAAGGTTGTTTTGAATTTTCTGTATGCTGAGTCTGTCCTCCCGACAGTCACTTCCTTTTCGATTTTTTCACATCTTTCATGCTGCCATTTCGCCTTATCTTCCCAACATTTCTTATTTATTTCATTCCCAACATGCTTGTATCTCTGTATTTCTGAAGTTCAATGAATTTGTACTTCCTCATTTCATCGATCAACTGGAGTATTTCTTCTGTTATCCATGCTTTCTTCGCAGTTACCTTCTTTGTAACGTTCTTCATTCCAGCTTCTGTGACTGTTTTCTTTTAGAGATGTCCATTCCTGTTCAAGTAAAGTGCCTGTTAAGCTGTTCCTTATGACAGTATCTATAGCCCTGCAGAACTTCATGCTTTATCTCCTCATTTCTTAGTACCTTCATATCCCACTTCTTTGTTGTTACAGACTAGTCTCTTAAACTTCAGCCTACTCTTCATCGCTACTAAATTGTGATCTGAGTCTATATCTGCTCTTGGGTACGCCTTACAGTCCAGCATCTGATTTCGGAATGTATACCTGACCATGATATGACCTAACTGAAATCTTTCCGCATCTCCCGGCTTTTTCCAAGTGCACCTCCACCTCTTGCGATTCTTGGACAGCGTTTTCGCTATTATTAGCTGAACGTAACTTTGTAATAACATTATAGTAATGTTTGATAACTCAACATGGGGTAAAATTGTGACGATATATACAGACTTCTGGAAGAACCAGTTAGAGGCCAGATGGATGTGAGTGATATAACTTAACTTGTGACCACGATGGATTTATGATGGATGAAGCGGGAGACATGGAGATTATAAAGAAGGTTGAAAATGTTATGGCAAAGGGAAGAAAATACCCAGGAAACGCAACAGAGATGAATTTGGAAGAAAAAGTTCTTAAAAAGATTTTGAAGATGGAGCCACAGCAGAATCAGAAGAAATACTAAAACAGGGATGTGTAAAGGAAGAGAAATAGGGGTAGTTGGGATTAAGTGCCAAGGCAGGAAAAGTGACCGTGAAGAATGTTGCTGCCTGTCGAGCTGTGGTAAAATCTAGTTCCAATGTGCACCACCAAACTTGTCAGAGAGTATGACAGAGGAAACTTGTTCTGTAGCTTTTCGGTAAAAGTTGATTGATTTTCTGTTGTCTGATGTAAGGTAAGTCTTTGACATTTTTCTTGCTTTCTCACATATATTTGGCGTAATACTTTTTTAAACTATCAATCTTTGGCATCTTTGGTTCTCCAAATGCAGTTCCTTGATGTTCCTTTCGGTTCGATGGTTCTATCTGTGATATAATGAAGCTGAAATGGTGTCCAATCAGTAAAGGTTGCGTAGTGTCCACACTACTCGTCAGAAAGCGTGGTCAAAGTATTTAACTCAATAAGAGGTAATTACTTACATACATCACAGAAAAAACTACAGACCACATTCATTGTCATACCATTTAATACACAAAGGTATCATCTGTCACTCTATTTTCTGTGTTGGTTTTGTATTAATTAATTTACACTATCTCTGTTCTGAATTATTGAAGCCTTTGTGGCGACTTGTTGACAGACTGCAGCTTGAGAATCCAGGATCCGTTCACCCTGAGTCTTTCCTGTTTCTTGTTGTGTATTTCTAAGTCTTGTCTAAAAGTAGGCGTGGTAGCTTTTCTCCACAGCAGGAACTACCGTTTTAATGATCAGTGCACGCTCTGGCAGGGCCGATATCTCTACCTGTCCCACTGCCCCATCCTGCAGTTGTGTTTGGTGATCATGGTGTTGATTGATCATTCACCTATTTCAGCACAGACTTTTCCACACGTTCTGGTATTTTGGTATATCCCTTACACTGCAAGTAGGTTCCCTTTGTACTTTGCCGATGTGAGACACAATGACAGCCACTCGTGCTGGTGAAACATCAGAAAAAACACCAAAGAAACCTTGGCCGAAGAACCCGTGGCAGATGCCAAGAAGTAGTTTATCAAGAAATGCCCACAAAAGCCTCAGTAATTTTGTATTACACATCTACTAGGAGGAGATTTCTAGACTGCACCAACGTCTTTACCAATGATAGAAGAAGAAAACCAATTTTCTGGCTTCTCGTGCCTTTAAATCATGATGCTGGGATGAAGGGGCCACACCAATGTTTATGAAATGTAAGCGCTTAGTGACCAATGGCCAGGCAAGTCGTATCTAACAAGGGGAGGCCGCCAATTGTGAAATTCAGATTCGATTCATACTGCGCATAATAAAAGCTCATGGTCAGAGGTGTAATGTGGCAAAGCACCAAGATGCACTTCTCAGCCGCTGTCGAGAAAATCGACAGTTAAAAGAAACTGTTGCGGTGAAATACTCTCTACGGTTGATAATTTTCTACAGCGTCGTGGCGCAGCGGTAAGCGCTCGGGTTCGTAATCCGAAGGTCGCCGGATCGAATCTCGCGCCATGCAACTTTTTTTATTATTTTCTTTTTTTTGTAATTCAAATGTACACACACACACACACACACACAATAATACTTGAAATAAAACACAATATCACAAATAATATTCAAGCGGATACAATTTATTGAAAAGTTCGGTATACCCTCGCACATAATTAACAATTAGTGACCAAAAGTAGTTGGAGTATCGCACGAACCAGAGTGATAGTTATCATAGAAACATGGGAAGCAGAAAACAGCACGACATCGAGCACTTCTGATAAACGATGCGTTTTTAAAGAACAATTGTTTTCTAAATTATCGGTTGGGAAACACACCTGACTTTCTGAAAAATTGTTGTATCGTTCGTCAGGTTGGATGCATACAACGCGTATCGTATCATATCGGCAAAAATCGGAGAAGAAAATTGGTGGTGGACGATGGATTGGATTTTTATACAATCGTCTCTAGAGTTGATGTCGCGGTTTCGCTCGATTAAAAAAGCACAATTTAGAAGGCGCTTGATCAAATTTTTTACCTGCCGGTAAAAATACAAGTCACACGGTTGGACGAGAGGAGTGCACTTTGGAGGAATGACTTTTATAGTGCACGTTGGGAACTTCTTATCGTCCTGGAACATCTCATCGTATAAAGCCGGGTTCGTTTGCCCACCCCAAGAGTCGATCAGAAGGAGAAATTCTTACTTTTGTACGTATGGTTGCAGAGCATTACGCAAGAAGTCCATGAACAAAGCCGTTGTTAGTTTACCGGATTTGGAGGATGTAATAACAACGTTGGTGTACTTCTTGGCATACTCGTCGACTGTCTTCTGTACTCTGGGTCCAAACGTACCTGTGGACTCTTGGAGGCATACGAAAACAAGAGGCAAGACTCGTCCAGACAACGTGATTGAATATTGTGCCGTATACGAATGCGTCACCTTGTGCATGTCGTGTCGGGTTACCAGGACAGCCTTTGACCCTTTTTCGGCGAGAGTTCTGTTGAACGTGGACTGGTACTGGTACCCTGACAAACAAAATATAAAAATATCGTTTATATAAGAAATATACGAAATCTGTGTTGTCTATCATTTATCAGATTATCGTATTCTATCATCATGTCATATGACATTTGTGAACAGCTCTTTACGTACCTGTTTGATCAGTATTAATTATGAAATCTTTGTCGATGTTAGTTATCAACGTTCGCGTCTGGATCCGAAATGTGTCCGCTGCGGCCAAAATTTCGTCTTGGGTAGCCGTCTCTTTCCGGGAAACAAATTTTGCGATTTTCCGTTGCCGAATCCCATGCTTCTTTTTAAATTCGGTGACCCATGTTTTTGAAGCTTTGAAGTTGAAATCTGGGAACTGACTTGCAGCGCCCAAGGCCCACTGCTGCAGGTTTCTGGTAGTAGTTTTGTCGAGCTTCTACGAAGCGATCATGCACCCATGAATCGATAGTACAATATTTATCATATTTGCTACCGCCACGTTTGATTTGCTCTTCCCACCTGGATAAATAGCCCATAGTTGTCAAACGAGAGCACCCCTTTGTTTGTAGAGTTTTGGGACTCCAGCCTGGATGTTCTTTGGCCAGACTGACAGCTCTAATTTTGTAATCCAGAGAAATATAATCGTACCCTTTTTTTTTTCCTTCTCGTCCGGCTCCTATTCATCTGATGATTCGTTGGCAATGGGACACTTTTCAACGTCTTCGTAGGCATTGTTATCGTCGATTTCATTAATGTCTATCAGTTCCTCATCATGAACGAGGGTTTTTTCGGCGAGCATTTGCAGGTATTCTGGAACATTTCTTCCCCAATTACCATGGCTTCTTCGTTGATTGATGATGACGGTTCTGCTGCGATGCGATTACTGCTACGAAGGAGGCTTTCAAAATACACCAACGCATCTTTCAATTGTTGTTTCGCCACTTCACTGTGTATAGAATCTTCTTCGATCACATCACTTTCATGCGAAGGGCCCGGATCGCTCTCCAATTGTACCGCCTCCATTTTTCCGTTTGTTTAACAGGGTGTACCAAAGCTCTCACTTACGCACTGATTTTCGACGATGTTATAAGTTGCGCTAGGGACCGCATCTACCTTCTTTCGAAATTAGCAGGCAACTACGCTGTTATGCGGCGGCTCGTCTCGGCCCATTCAACATCTGTCCTTCAAGTGTAAAGAGCGAGTAACGGAGTTTATATTTCATACCTGCCACAGCAAATTTGTGTTCGTGGGGTCTCTATTCTAATTCGAACGTTTGACTTACACTAAACGTATTCGTTTCGGAATATCGTTTCTACGTCTTCCGTTAACTATACGTGGTAAACATTATGAAGACAATTAATAACATTTGTGAAATACAACATTGTTTGCGGAAAATATAATGATGTTCTAAGTCGCCAGTTTTTCCACGACAAACGACTTTCAACAACTTATTATATGCATAATTGTTGCAACTGATTGCCGGGAATTTTATATATATATATATATATATATATATATATATATATATATATATATATATATGTATGTGTGTGTGTGTGTGTGTGTGTGTGTGTATGTGTGTGTATACATTTGAATTACAAAAAAAAAAAAAAAACTAAAAGAAAAAGGTTGCATGGCGCGAGATTCGATCCGGCGATCTTCGTATTACGAACCCGAGCGCTTACCGTTGCGCCACGACGCTGTAGAAAATTATTAATCGTAGAGACTATTTCACCGCAACGGTTTTTTTTAACTGTTTCTTTAACAACGGCTGAGAAGTGCATCTTGGTGCTTTGCCACATTACACCTCTGGCCATGAGCTTTTATTATGCGCAGTATGAATCGAATCTGAATTTCACAATTGGCGGCCTCCCCTTGTACGACAGCATGCACGGAGCTTTTCTTCATGATCGAATTCATGCATAATGTAAAGATTTGTAAGAACCAACGAGCAACTTTTCGACATTTTCTATCAACTAAGTGGCAACATGCATCGAGATGGCCAGGATAACATCGACTGCATCACTCATACGAGCATGCGAAACGAACGTGATTGCTGCACCAAGAAATGTAACACTTTTAATGAAGACTGAAGATTGCGAGGAGAACATGAAGCCACTGTTAGATGTGATGATGTACCAAAAGCTAAGCACAGATCCATTGCAGCAGATCACAGGGAATACAAATTGGTTAACCAAGGTATATTCTCTCTTTGCCGACGTATAGAGGAACCTGCACATCACAGAAGCCCTACTTCCTCAGCTGTTTGGGTAACCAAGAGTTCTCAAACATAATTCCCCTAGGACCAACTGTGAGTACTCATCGCTCACCGATGTAAGAGGAGCATTCAATACGTAATGCTACACTTTTTTTCTGAAAACAGGTTGGTTTCATTCAGGATTCCAATACTCCATACTATTCCCCACTCTTTTGGCTACAAAACCCTATTTTTCAACATGATACCTGTTCAATATGAAGGTTTCATGCCACCTCACTGGGTGGGCCTGTACGCCTGCATGGTACCACTCTACTGGTCGACGTTGGAGCCAACATTTTGCTTCATCAATAACCTCCCCCTTAATCAACATACTATTTCCCACGGAGTACATCCTTCTATGGGCTATACAGATGGAAGTCGAAAGGTGCGAGATCTGGGCTGTGGTGTGCATGAGGAAGAACAGTCCAGTGAAGTTTCGTGAGCTCCTCTCAGGTGTGCAGACTTGTATGGGGCTTTGCATTATAATGGAGAAGGAGAAGTTGGTTTATATTTTTGTGGTGATGAAACACACTGAAGCCGTTTCTTCATTTCCCCGAGGGTAGCACAGTCCACTTCAGAGTTGATCGTTACACCATGATAAAGCCTATCAAACAATAATCCCTCCAAAGTCCTAGAAGACTGTCTTCATGACATTACCAGATGAGAGTGCTCCTTTGAACTTTCTCTTCAGATGAGAGGTAGTGTGGCGCCACTCCATGCACTACCGTTTTGCAAAAATGGTTCAAATGGCTCTGAGCACTATGTGACATAACTTCTTTGGTCATCAGTCCCCTAGAACTTAGAACTACTTAAACCTAACTAACCTAAGGACATCACACACATCCATGCTCGAGGCAGGATTCGAACCTGCGACCGTAGCGGTCACGCGGTTCCAGACTGTAGCGCCTAGAACCGCACGGCCACCACGGCCGGCGCACTACCGTTTTCTTTCTGTTTCTAATTGATGAACCCATGTTTCATCGCCTGTGACAGTGTTCGACAAAAAATTGTCACTTTCAACGTCGTAACAGGCAAGCAATTCCCCAGAGATGGTCCTTCATTGCCCTTTATGATCTTCTGTTAGGTGGTGAGGTACCCAACGGGCACATACCTTTGAGTACCCAAAATGGTCGACGAGTGTGTCAACACTATCAACCGAGACATCCAGTTGTGCAGAGATATGTGTGACTGTGATCTATTGATCATCTCAAATGAGAGTGTCCATATGTGCCACCACTGAAGGAGTCACAACTGTGGCACTCAGCTTGCACATGGGATATCAACCTTGCCTCTCCCAACGACTCACCTCGCTTTTGTTCATTGTCATTCTACAAGCACCTACGAATATCTGCGATGCTCTGATTTTATGCCAAAAGAAACTGAATGACAGTTCTCTGCTTATAGCGCCACCACCTATCGGAACTTTATGAGACTATAGCGGTTGAAGTGGGAATATTCTACGGTGTCTCACAATTCCTGCAGTTTCTCAGCCGAAAGTGCCAGAGATAAAAATTTGTTGTATTAGCTACTGAACTCTTTTCCTATAAAATGGGGAAACGTGTGGCCACCCTGCTACAGCCACATGCGGGAGAGACCGACGCATACATAAAAGAACTGGGCATTTCATTGAAAAGCTGAAGAAACTAAAACTTGTACCAAACGACATCCTGGGCAGTTTTTATGTTGTCTCTTTATTATCTAACACCCTTTCAGTGATTCTCTGGAGTATGTTGGTTCCACTTTCCTGATAACACCAGCAGGCTCTTGCGCGAAAGTCTTACCTTGGGTTCTTTCTGTGGAACGGCGATTTTTACCAGCATCTGTAAGTCACCTCCATGGGCATTTCAGTCATCCCTCTGACGGCTCATGTCTTCACGGAACGTTTCAAAATTTAGGCTCTGGATTTCGCATCTAGTAAACCAAAGGGGTGGTGCAGGTATGTTGACGACACCTTCGTTGTGTTGAACTATGGTGAGGAACGGCTCAGTGACTTCCTAAGAGATTTCAACAGTCTCCAAGGCAACATAAAATTTGCAATGGAGGCAGAAAAGGACGAACAGCTACCCAATCTAGATGTGCTGGTTATGAGGGATGTCGAGAATCTTGGATGCAGTCTAAGAACTCGACACACTTGGTGATGATGCTGATACGAGAACACTGACCATTATCTCAAAAGTGTATCCGTGTGATGAAAATATTATAAGAGAAAGAGAATTTAAATAAGGACGACAGTGTAAGTAAAAAAGATATAGTAGAAGATAACATTGTTGATATACGGGGTATGTGAATTACAAGAAAGTAAAAAGCTGATTACTGTAAATAGAGTAATTGAAAAAATAGTTTACTTATAGGATGTAGAAGATAGGGGAGCAGACAAATTAGAGGCTATTGCTTCCGGTGTAAACAAATGGTAATTACTGCAAGCACTGGGGAGTAGGAATCGAGTGAATTAACAATAAAAGAAGAAGAAAAGCTGAAAAACATAAGTGAAGAATTAAGTATTATAGAGGAAGAAACATGAGAGAAGAATAAAAATTGGCGTAATGAGTGGAATATTATTCATGAAGGTGAAAAAAGTCCGATTGTGTTACTAATATAGAAAGAGATAGCGATTTAGAGGAAGACAATAACGAAAATTATGAAAATGGTTTTGTGAAGCTTAAGGTTCAAGACAATCAGTTATGGGAGCCATTACCTGAAGAGGGTGAAGCTCGAATTTTTTATGTTAGTAATTACCCAGCACAGTAAGGTAGGAAAGATCAGTGTTTAACGTCTCATCGACATCAGGGTCATTGGGGATGGAGCACAAGCTCGGAATGGTTCAAAGGTGACGAAGGAAATTTGTCTTGCCCTTCCAAAGGAACAAACCCTGCACGTGCCTTGAACAATTTAAGGAAGTCGCGGAAAACCTAAATCAGGACACTAAGGAGCTAATCGAAAGGAAGACAGCCTAAAAATACAGATGAAGGAGTGTGAAAAATCTGGAATGAGGAATCCCAAATAGTAAAAGGAAGAGAGAGTAGGGAGCCACTTGACACGAAGACGAAACGTGAGATGAGTTTGTTGTAGAGAACCAGGGATGATTTTTTGCTTACAGAAAAACCTTGTCTTCTTCAACAACGCCCCCCCCCCCCTGCCCCCCCCCCCGCCCCACAACGTCTGTATATTACGAAGTCAACTGTACCATGGTGACTCAGTTTGTGTCCCATTAAGTCCATATTTTAGTCAAGCCGAGCCATAAATTTCTTTTCTCCCCCCACTTCATTTGAGTGCCTCCTCGTTCGTGATTCGATCTACCTAAGTAACTTTAACATCCTTCTGTAGCACCATATTTCAAAAGCTTCTATACCATTCTTGTCTGAGCGGCATATAAGATTGCACTCCATGCAAATACCTTCAGGGAAGACTTCCTAACATTTAAATTTATATTTAATGTTAAGGAATTTCCCATGTTCAAAAATGCTTTTCTTGTTATTGCCAGCCTGAATTTTCATCCCATCGCCTTTGACCATCGTCAATTATTTTGCTGCCCAAACAACAAAAACTGGCCTACTTTTCATGTCTCATTTATTTATCTTACTCCATCAGCACTACCATATTTTATCTGATTACATCCTATTGCCTTGTTTTACCTTGGTCGATATTCCTTTTCTAACCTGTTTTCAAAACAGAATCCATTCTGTTCAACTTCTGTTGCAAGTCGTTTACTGTCTCTGACAAATCACCATGTCATTGGCTAATCTGAAAATTTTTATTTCTTTTCCCTGAAATTGAACACCGTTTCCAAATTTCTCCTCAGTTTCCTATACTGCTTGGTCTATGTACAGACTGAATAACATCAGGGAGATGCTACAATCCTGTTTCACACCGTTGTCAGCTATTGCTTGTCTTTGAAGCCCATTGAGTCTCAAAAGTACAGGATGCTTTCTGTACAGTAGATAACTTTCTGCTTCCTACATTTTACCCCTGAAAGCTTCAGAATTTGAAAAAGTGTAGTCCAGTAATACTGTCATATTTGACGAGATGACCAACGACGTTTTCAGGCTTGTCCGGACCTCCACATATTTTCTTTTTAGTGGAGAATACTATGGACAAACCGAAGGAGTCGCAATGGGCAGCCCACTCTCCTCTGTGGTCACGAACTTGTATTTGATGGAGTATGAGGAGGAAGTCCTGGCGTCATCTCCCTCCATTTAACCTCTTCGTCACTCTTTCTTTGCATTTTGTTTGCCTTGGTGTTCGTCTGTTCCTTACGTGTGTTCACCTCGCCTTGTCTTTTAGGCTGGACATTTTAGTGTGTTGCAGAGTGTCTGGCTCATCCTTTTTTATTTTTGTGCTCAGCCAGCCCAGGCCATCTGCTCTATGATATTAATACCTTCCTCTACTTTCGTGGGAGGCGAGCACATTACCACCCAGCTTAGGAGGCACAGGCAGTTCATTGAACTGTGGATGAAGCCCGACCAACAGGCATTACATGCATAGTGCATTGAGAATGGCTAGTTTCTAGCTGAAATCTAGATCTGCCAGTAAAAAAATTAAAAAGGACGACTGATAGATGAAATCTATTATTTACAATATAACAGTCGCTGAGTGTAACAGCCTTCGGAATGGAAGGTAACCTGATGAAAATTTTCTAGAGACTAAGAAGCTTATGTCCACGAATCAGCATGATTTCAGGAAGCATCGCTCGTTAGAAATCCAGTTTGGTCTTTTCTCACATGATATACTGCGAACTATAAATGAAGGGCAACAGGAAGCTTCCACATTTTTAGATTTCCAGAAAGCATTTGATACGGTGCCCATTGGACGCTGTTAACGGAGCTACGAGCATATGGAATAAGCTTACAGATATGAGAGCGACTAGAAGACTTCTTAAGTAACAGAAGTCCGTATGTTGTCCTCGACGGTGAGTGTTCATCAGAGACAAGGGTATCGTCAGGAGAGCCCCAGGGAAGACGTCCGATAGGACCGCTGTTGTCCTATATAACACAAATGATACGGGAGACAGGGTGGGCAGCAATATGCGGTTGTTTACTGATGTTGGTGAGGTGCACGGTAAGGTGTCGAAGTTGAGTGACTGTAGGAAGATACAAGACGACTTAGACAGAATTTCTAGTTGGTGTGATGGATGGCAGCTAGCTCTAAGTGTGGAAAAATGTAAGCTAATGCGGATGAGGGGGAAGAACAAACCTGTAATATTCGGTTGCAACACTGTCGCACACAGTCAAGTTGCTTAAATATCTGGGGTAACGTTGTAAAGCGATATGAAATGGAAAGATCTTGTAAGGATTGTGTTGGAAAAGGGGAATGGTCGACTTCGGTTTATTTGGAGAATTCTAGGAAATTGTGGTTCACTTTTAGAGGAGACAGCATATAGGACGCTGGTTCGCTGGTTCGACCTATTCTTGAGTACTGCTTGAGTATTTGGAATGCGTACCAGGTCGGATTGAAGGCGGATATCGAAGTACGAGGCCTGTTCAGAAAGTAAGCTCCGATTGATTGCCAAATTGAAACCACAGTGAACATCAGAAACGTTTTACTTGTAACAATTAGCTACACCTTTCAGCTACTTCTCTATGTAGTCGCCGTTCTGACTTAGACTTTTGTCATAGCGTTGTACCAACTTTTCAATAGCCTCATCATAGAAGGCAGCCGCCAGTGCTTTCCGCCAATTCTCCACGCTGGTCTACACCTCGTTGTCTGTGTCAAAATGTTGTCGTCAAAGACAGCGGTTCATGTGACCAGAGATGAAACTCAGGGGGAGACAATTGCGGACTGTATTGTGGGTAATCTAACATTTCCATTTGCAAACGATGCAGGAGCATCTTCATAGCCCCTGCAGAATGCGGCTGAGAATTGTCTTGAAGACGAAACAGCACGACAGTTATGCAATTTTAGCTGCATAGCTTCAGGCGAAATTTCTCACCAGGCCCTCGTACTTGGCGGCAGACACTATTTTCTAGACATCTTTACGCACTCACTGCGAGCTCAGAAATGAGAAGAGCGACGTGATGCTAACTGGGGTTATACTAGAAACACTACCCAACACATCTGTGCAAAGCTTTATCGGATTTTCATAGTCGTTTCCATTTCGCGGCCGATCGGAGCTTCCTTTCTGAACGCCCCTCGTAATTCAGAGGTAGGCTGCTAGATTTGTTACAGGTAGGTTCGAACAACACATAAGTGTTACAGAAATGCTTCGGAAACACAAATGGGAATCCCTGGAAGGAAGGCGACATTGTTTTAGAGGAACACTATTGAGAAAATTGCGCGTAAGGACCATGAAGATAAGATACGAGAAGTTAGGTCCCATTTGGAATCGTTTCTCCCTCGCTCTACTTGCGAGTGGAACAGGAAAGGAAATGACTATTAGTGATACAGGGTGCTCTTCGCCACGCACCATACGGTGGTTTTCAGAATGACTAAGTAGATGCAGATGTAGAAATCGCTCCAGGCAAATGCTGTGATGGTCTTTTCGAGAAGTAGGGGAGGGGCACAACCTTTCTTTCGTAATCCGAGATTGTGCTCTGTCTCTAATGAACAGGTTGCCGGCGAGATATTTAACTCTAATCTTTCATTCTTCTACTTGCTTGGATAACCCATGAGACATTGCATTTCACTGACGATAGGGTGAAACATAAAAATGCAGCAACTGAAGCAGCCATAAATGAATACTGAAGTTTAAAAAAGAGCAAGTGGAAACCGGCAAGGCAGCAACGTCTATAGGAGAAGTGCAAAACTGTAGAAACAAAGTTTGATTATGAGAAGGATAGATGCAGCCTAAAAGAAATTTAAACAGGCCTTTGGAGACAAGAGGAGTAGTTGCATGAATATTAAGTTTCCAGATGACTAGTGAGCACTTAGAAAAAAGGGAATTCTGAAACTGGAAGAAATACAGAGAAGAGCTACAAAAAGGAAACATACTTGAAGACAAGTTGCAGAAGACGAAGAAGAAGAAGAAGAAGAAGTAAATGAAGATGAGATGGGAGATATGGTACTGTGAGAAGAATTTGACAATGGACCTAACTCGATACAAGGCACATGGAGTAGCCACCATTCCCTTAGAATTAGTGAGATACTTTGGAGAAAATACCATAAGAAACCTATTCCATCTGAAATGGAGGGAATACGTGAGAATGTTAACGAACCATCTGTTTAATGTTTCACTGGGTGTACGTTACAACCCTGGTTCACTCCCTTCACACACGCAGCATACCTTTCATGTCCTTCTCCTTACATAACTGCAGGCTGATTTATGTACAACTGGTGGAACACTTTCGCTCCACTTTTTTTATGCCTGATAACTTCTCAATACCAATCAGTGTATTCCAAACAACTTTGTGAGAAACAGTCCCTAAAACCATCTTCTAAGATATAGCACAGGGACAGTATGTTCTTTTGTGTTCGTACACTCCTGCAGAACAGAAATTGATCTTCCCCAAGGTTGACTTCTAGTAGTTTCTTCATCCATCTGTGAATAATTCGTGACAGCATTTTTCAACTATGACATTGAACTGATGGCTCGGTTATATTTACACCTATTAGCATCTACTTCTTTGGAACAGAGATTACTAAAATCTTCTTGAAATCTGAGGGTATTTCGACTGTTGCACATATCTTTTATGCAAAGTGGGATAGTTTTGTCGCTGATAGCTCTCAGAAAAATTTTAATAACTCTGAGCGAATATCATCAACCCCAGTCGATTCTTCGACAAAGGTCTTCCACAGCTCTTTCAAATACTTCTCACAGTAGCTTATCTGACATCTCATCTTCATTAACTTCTTCTCTTGCTATAATATTATCTTCAAGTTTGTTTTCCTTGTATGTGTATTCATTCCACCTTTCAAACTTCTCTTCATAGCTAGGTACAGCCTCGCCATATGGGCTCTTTACATTTACACATGTGTTTCTGTTTTCTCTAAAAATTTCCTCAATTTTTCTACACACTGAATCTATCTTTCTTTAGTCGTGCATCCTTCTACAGTCTTGAATATCTTGTCCAGCAATTGCTGATTTTTTTAAGAGGTTTGTATTCCATGTTGCCTACTTCACTCACTGAATTTTTATATTTTTCTCTTCGTCAATTAGGTTCAGTATGTAATGAGTTATCGAAGGATTTTTGTTGGTCCTATTTTCTGCCTATTTTCTTCTCTGCTGACTTCAATATTTCATTGTTCAAAATTCATTTTAGATTAAGACTATGCCCAAAATCTACTTTCAGTGAGACAGCTAATTACGCAAACACACAAAAAGGAACGTTTGCAACGTTTGTAACAATAATAATGAATTTATGTTTCGTAGTTTCTAGTGCACAGGTTCGACTTCCTTCGTACTAATGTGATGTGTTGCTGGGTCTCATTCATAGCTGCATCCAAAGGGCTACCTGAGTTGGTTTTCGAATCTTTATCTTACCACTGTTTATCCTACCTGAAATCTTCTGGTGTCTCCAGGTCTCTTCCACGTAAGCAACCTAATTTTATGATACCAGAATGAGATTTTCACTGTGCAGCGGTGGGTGTGCTGATATGAAACTTCCTGGCAGATTAAAACTATGTACCGGACCGTGACTCGAACTCGGGACCTTTGCCTTTTGCAGGAAAGTGCTCTTCCATCTGAGCTACCCATGCACGACTCACGCCCCGTCCTCACAGCTTTACTTCCGCCAGCGCCTCGTCTCCTACTTTCCAAATTTCACAGAAGCTCTCCTGCGAACCTTGCAGAACTAGCACTCGTGGAAGAAGGGATATTCTGGAGACATGGCCTAGCCACAGCCTGTGGGATGTTTCCAGAATGAGATTTTCACTTTGAAGCGGAGTGTTCGCTGATATGAAACTTCTGGCAGATTAAGCAGGAGAGCTTCTGTGAAGTTTGGGAAGTAGGAGACGAGGTACTCGCGAAAGTAAAGCTATGAGGACGGGGCGTGAGTCGTGCTTGGGTAACTCATATGTAGGAACACTTGCCTGTGAAAGGCAAAGGTCGCGAGTTCGAGTCTCGGTCCAGCACGCAGTTTTAATCTGCCAGTAAGTTTCATATCAGCGCACACTCCGCTGCAGAGTGAAAATCTCATTCTGGAAGCATCCCCCAGGCTGTGGCTAAACCATGTCTCCGCAGTATCCCTTCTTTCAGGAGTGCTAGTTCAGCAAGGTTCGCAGGAGAGCTTCTGTGAAGTTTGGAAAGTAGGAGACGAGGTACTGGCCGAAGTAAAGCTGTGAGGACGGGGCGTGAGTTGTGCTTGGGTAGCTCAGATGGTAGAGCACTTGCCCGCAAAAGGCAATGGTTCAAATGGCTCTGAGCACTATGGGACTCAACTGCTGAGGTCATTAGTCCCCTAGAACTTAGAACGAGTTAAACCTAACTAACCTAAGGACGTCACAAACATCCATGCCCGAGGCAGGATTCGAACCTGCGACCGTAGCGGTCTTGCGGTTCCAGACTGCAGCGCAAAAGGCAATGGTCCAGAGTTCGAGTCTAGGTCCGGCACACAGTTTTAATCTGCCAGGAAGTTTTAATTTTGTGATGTTTAAGCCAAGTATTGGCGGCGATTGTATTGTATTGTATGCAGGATTCCACCAGTATACTGCCCCGCTCATTTCTTTACCACAGCGCCGTCCAGTATGCGTTTGAGCAGCTAATTCCCTCTTCAGGTGCGCGAGGTGCTACGCTGGCTGCACCGGGCGCAGCCAGAGTCCTCACTGCGCCCCTACCTGCAGCGGCTCTTCCTCACCTCCAGCCGCAACGCCTGGCTGCTGCCGCAGTGGCGCCGCCGGTGTGCTGAGCTGGAACGACGCTCGTTGCGCACCTTCTGTGCACAGGTATGTCGTCTCACCTAGGGTCACTGGTCGGCTGTCTTTAGTCCTTCTGTGCTGTGAGGTGTTACTAAAGAGGTTTGTTCTAGCTATGATAGCACCATCATGTAACATCCAAAAAGTGATTGATTTGTTGAATCGTTGTTACTAACACCTGAAACCTTTCAAACCTCTTTCCTCTCCACTAGCACCCTCCCAAACACCGTACGTTACCCTCCAAAACTGCTGAAAATCTACAAAACGTTATTATTCTTTAAGGAAATCAAATTCTACATTGACACTTCTTCTTATTGTCCCAAAAGCCTTACCTCAGTGTTTAACAAAGTCCCAATCCTCCCACGTTTTTGAATCTACCCTGTCCCAATCCCCCCAGTGTATCCATTAACTTCTGAACCAGAGGCTATGCCTTACTGATGACCAATGCACTGTCTGTCCCCAAATTCTCCTCTCATGACAACCTCACGTATGCCACACATCTCCTATTACACCACCTTAACAACAAAAAATCAACCATTTTTGAACCCCTATACCTTGGGAAAATCAATATGTGTGGCATTATGGTCTCTCTTTCAAAAAGTCCAAAACTATACAACACCAATTAACTCCACAACTGGCCATTAAAATTGCTAAACCACGAAGATGACGTGCTACAGACGCGAAATTTAACCGACAGGAAGAAGATACTGTGATAAGCAAATGATTAGCTTTTCAGAGCATTCACACATGGTTGGCGCCGGTGGCGACACCTACAACGTGCTGACATGAGGAAAGTTTCCAACCGATTTCTCATACACAAACAGCAGCTGACCGGCCTTGCCTGGTGAAACGTTGTTGTGATGCCTCGTGCAAGGAGGAGAAATGCGTACCATCACGTTTCCGACTTTGATAAAGGTCGGATTGTAGCCTATCGCGATTGCGGTTTATCGTATCGCGACATTGCTGCTCGCGTTGGTCGAGATCCAATGACTGTTAGCAGAATATGGAATCGGTGGGTTCAGAAGGGTAATACGGAACGCCGGGCTGGATCCCAACGGCCTCGTATCACTAGCAGTCGAGAACAGGCATCTTATCCGCATGGCTGTAACGGATCGTGCAGCCACGACTCGATCCCTGAGACAACAGATGGGGACGTTTGCAAGATAACAACTATCTGTACGAACAGTTCGACAACGTTTGCAGCAGCATGAACTATCAGCTCGGAGACCATGGTTGCGGTTACCCTTGACGCTGCATCGCAGACAGTAGCACCTGCGATGGTCTACCCAACGACGAACCTGGATGCACGAATGGGAAAACGTCATTTTTTCGGATGAATCGAGGTTCTGTTTACAGCATCATGATGGTCGCATCCATGTTTGGGGACATCGCGGGGAACACACATTGGAAGCGTGTATTCGTCATCGCCATACTGGTGTATCACCCGGCGTGATGGTATGGGGTGCCACTGGTTACACGTCTCGGTCACCTCTTGTTCGCATTGACGGCGTTTTGAACAGTGGACGTTACATTTCAGATGTGTTACGACCCGTGGCTCTACCCTTCATTCGATCCCTGCGAAACTCTACATTTCAGCAGGATAATGCACGACTGCATGTCGCAGGTCCTGTACGGGCCTTTCTGGATACAGAAAATGTTCGACTGCTGCCTTGGCCAGCACACTCTCCAGATCTCTCACCAATTGAAAACGTCTGGTCAATGGTGGCCGAGCAACTGGCTAGTCACGATACGCCAGTCACTACTCTTGATGAACTGTGGTATCGTGTTGAAGCTGCATGGGCTGCTGTACCCGTACACGCCATCCAAGCTCTGTTTGTCTCAATGCCCAGGCGTATCAAGGCCGTTATTACGGCCAGAGGTGGTTGTTCTGGGTACTGATTTCTCAGGATCTATGCACCCAAATTGCGTGAAAATGTAGTCACATGACAGTTCTAGTATAATATATTTGTCCAGTGAATACCCGTTTATCATCTGCATTTCTTCTTGGTGTAGCAATTTTAATGGCCAGTGGTGTTTATCTATCTTATTACAATATTTCTGCTCAGTCAACCATTCATTGTGACTATCAAATACACCAGTGTAAGTATTTTCCACCCTATTGCTGAAAAGTGCCAAGGTGCAACATTCATTTCTCTCCTACATACCTATTGTACTTCTGATATTCCAATTTCACTTCCTCTAGTACACTGATGACATCGCTTTTCCTACCCCTATCCCTTACTTTACAGGGTCCCAGCAGTCCATCCAGGTCCATCACAACCAGTTTAGCTGCTGGTGCAATCAATAGTTTCTGAAGATCAGTCATTACAAATCGCAGCAATTTTTGCAATTTGAGCCATCAGTAGCTTTCACACTATTAATTTTACTTAACTATTTACAACTGTCCAATCCAGTTCACTAAAAAACTAAAAACCTTGCCCTACGAGTCGACCAGCAACTAACATGGAAACCCCATCTACTAAGCAACCAAGAAAGATCTTCGAATAGAGACAACTACTGAGGGGCCAGATGTGAGCACTGAATCCATCCACTATCTTTAACAACCATGATTTTGTAGTCTGAACTATCTTCTCCTATGATAGTATGTGGACAGCTTATTTGTTCCGCTAATGTTCTATCATTCTCTCCAAGTCCTTGAACACTGTACATTCCATCCCGCATTCTGCATCCGCTTAACTTCCCCATATGCAACGTTTACCATATCACAATATTCCCACCCCTCCTCGCTGAGATCGAACACTTGCACATACCCCAGGCTATCCATCTGTACCTAGAGTCAAACAACACAACTGCTTTTCTCTTTAATTTCCCAAGTTAGTATGCTGCTGCACCTAAACCAATGTATTGCGCCAACCCTACTCATGCGGTTACTCCCCACCCCATTTCAAAACTCCTCTCATACTCCACACCATCTCTTCTGACAACGAAGTCCGTCACAAAATTTCCTTCTGTTACCACCCATTTCTCATGCCAAACCTTGTCTCCCAACAACAACATTCGATTGCACCCACTCACAATCATCCTACTGAAATTGTAACCTCCCCTCTCCTGACTGTGACTGTAGATCAATTATTACATGGGGGAACCTCAATTCTGTTGCATCTATGCATAACAAATATTCACCAGAGTGTTGAGAGTCGTCTCATCCTATGTAAAAATGCGATATACTGGCCACTGTGGGGTCCCAAGGCCGTTAGTGGTTGGTGGGTGGCAGAATAGAGGGGGCCGGCTGTCTTGGGGGTCTGTGTAGCCCACAATGTCAGACCCAATGGAGTTGGCCGTTGTGAAGCTCTTAGCAGCCTCAATACAGTGTTTATGTGCAACCGTTTTTTATATTCTGTTTCTCCTACGGTATCTGCTGGAACACCACTTGGCCTTTTTTTTATACAGCTGGTCTGAACCCGCATGTTATTCCGTCAGTGTCGGAAGCAGCTACTGCTCATGCTTACTTCCTCTCAGACTATTGCCAATGTTTGTTAACCCCTCAACCCACACTGACAGTTCATTGTATGTTGCCTGGATTTCAAACAAACGTCCACAGATGAAACTCATTGGTCCCAACACATTGCTCTCGTATCCGTTTTTACTGAAAGAGTTGTAGTGATTAGGAGGAAATCTGATGATGCCACAACTATCTTTTAGTCCTAAAGTCATGGGATGCAACCTGTTCCAATCAAATGTATCCAAACGACACTAATAAGGGAACCTCCCCATCGTATCCCCCTCAGATTTAGTTATAAGTTGGCACAGTGGATAGGCCTTGAAAAACTGAACACAGATCAATCGAGAAAACAGGAAGAAGTTGTGTGGAACTATGAAAAAATAAGCAAAATATACAAACTGAGTAGTCCATGCGAAGATAGGCAACAAGGATAATCTGAGCTCAGGAGCGCCGTGGTCCCGTGGTTAGGGGGAGCAGCTGCGGAACGAGAGGTCCTTGGTTCAAGTCTCCCCTCGAGAGAAAAGTTTTTCTTTATTTTCGCACAGTTATGATCTGTCCAGTCGTTCATTGACGTCTCTGTTCACTGTAATAAGTTTAGTGTCTGTGTTTTGCGACAGCACCGCAAAACCGTGCGATTAGTAGACGAAAGGACGTGTCTCTCCAATGGGAACCGAAAAGGTCATAGGTCAACCGATTCCTCCACAGGAAAACAAGTCTGATATATTCTATACGACACTGGTGACGGCATGTGCGTCACATGACAGGAATATGTTGTCGACCAACCTAACTTGTACACTTGGCGAATGGGTAAAAAGATTCTTCTACGTTGCCCGATTTAGGTTTTCTTGTGGATGTGATAATTACTCCCAAAAAAGTGATGAAAACATAAGAGTTTGTCACATAAACTGCAACAAATGAATCCAACAGTTTCACAGTCGCAAACTTTTCCCTGTGCTCTGTCAAAACATATGTTTTTAACGTTTCAAACTTTTCCGTGTGTAGACCGTCAAATCCTGCATATGTCCAAGCAAATCTGAACATGTCCTGGAATTTTGGAGAACGAAGTTGATTATGTGTGAGGGCCTGAACTTTGATAATTGTCTGAAAATAAAAAATTAAACTTTTCGCTCGAAGGAATACTTGAACCAAGGACCTCTCGTGCCGCAACTGCTCACGCTAACCACGGGACCACGGCGCTCCTGAGTTCAGTCAGTTCTTGAAAGTGCGTATCTTGCGCATGGATTACTCAGTTTGTATATTTCGCTTATTTTTTCATAGTTCCACAGAACTTCTTCCTGTTTTCTCGATTGATCTGTATTCAGTTTTTCAAGGCCTATCCACTGTGGCAACTTATAACTAAATCTGAGGGGGGTGCGATGGGGAGGTTCCCTTGTAAGTAATGCGGAACTGACTGCTAGATGTCACGAGAGATGAACCCAACAGTATGCACTATAACTAGAAGGAAAATGCATTTATCAGTGGAGAAGCAGTAACAGCAGAATGGTTCCGCCAGGAGAGCTTACAGACTTCGAACATGGGCTAATCGTTGGATGTCTCCTGAGCGATATTTCAGCCCTTAAAATAAAGATGAACCAAACTAAACTAAACTCCTCCAGAGCAGGCCACGAAGGCCCAAAGGTACTGACCGGCCGCCGTGTAATCCTCAGCCCACAGGAGTCACTGGATGCGGATATGGAGGGACATGTTTTCAGCACGTCCCTCTCCTGGCCGTATGTCAGTTTCCGAGACCGGAGCCGCTACTTCTCAATCAAGTAGATCCTCAGTTTGCCTCCAAGGGCTGGGTGCACCCTCCTTGCCAACAGCGCTCGTCAGACCGGATGGTCACCCATCCAAGTGCTAGCCCAACGCGACAGCGCTTAGATTCGGTGATCTGACGGGAACCGGTGTTACCACTGCGGCAAGGCCATTGGCTAAAATAAAGCTACCCAAGTCGAATGTTAGTAATGTGATTGTGAAATGGAAAAAGGAAGGGAGAACCACAGCTAAGTCAAGAGCAGGCAGATGTACTGATGGATAGTGACCATCGAGCGTTGTGGGGGTGGTTGTAAAAACTATCATGAAAGGAATCACTCTTTAAGTTCGAAAGTGTTACATGCAGCCCAGCTAGCACAATGACTGCGCACAGCGAGTTAAAAGGAGTGGGGTACAGCCATCAAACAGTTCCTTATAAATAAAACATTTCTATAACCGATGCTAAGCTACACTTGTGGTCGTGTAAGGAGCGACGCCTCTGAATATTAAATGAGTACAAACGACTGATTTATTGCACTTAAAAAGTGGTAAATTCAGAATATCGACACATTTTGTAACATTGTGTACTGCATACAGCAGCGGAATAGTTAGGAGAGGATGTTTGTACAAGCATGATAATGCACCTTCTCATAAGTGGACATCTGTGAGGCGTCGTTTGTGGACAGTAACATTCCTGAAATGGACTAGCCTGCCCAGAGTCCAGACCTGAACGAACGGAACACCTTTGGGGTCAGTTGGAACGTCTTCTTTTCTTCAGTCACTAGTGGCTAACATCACTACCTACTCTGGTTCGGGCTCCTGAGGAACAGTTGGCTACTATCTGCTGTGTTTCTCCCAGAAGTCAGCAACCTGCAAACATGCAACAGACTCGCATCCCGCGGATGGTCACATTTCGGGTATCGTCTACCGCAACAGGTACTATTGCATGCGAGCCGAGCATCAATCTGCCCTGGTCTCGCAGGTTGGTACTCTCCAACAATGATGTTTTTGCGCTTGGCCTTTATGGGAAACACGCAAAAGCGTTATAGTAAACGAGTAGAGTGGTGGCTAAGAAAAACACATTCTCCTGTCAATGCTTTCACGTCAGTTGTACATACACTAACTATCCAAACTGCTCGTTCACTCCCGTTAAGGGGATAGAATCGTCGTCATTCCCTGGTGGATCAGTATTGTGGTCGACTGGACAAGAACGTCAACAACAACAGCAACACGTCGTTCTGTTGCCCCAGAGTCTGTGACAGATGCCAGCAGAGCGCGCATTCAAGAACACAGTACTGCAAAAACGGGCACCGTTTTCCCACGACACGTCACGTGCTCACTAGTAGCTCGCGACATATTGTGTATCGGTGCTCAACCACATCTCCGTAGTTCGGTCTCAGCTAGAAAACTAGTTATCCCATAGAGCCCTCAGAGGGACGTGCCGGCTGCATCCACAGCTGGTCAATCAGAGTCTCACTATGGAATCACCGCTGGACAGTCACCATATAGCGTTTATCTTCTAATCACTACTGAGCTTAGGGCAGTGATTTTACTTCTTGAGACTTCCCTGACTTTGGCTTTATGCCAACTACATACTGCTATACTTGAACCTTTGTTACTGATTTTGGACCAAGGTTGCTAAATCTTTACTTGTTTTCCTGGTACGTAACTCAGTACTCCACAAATGATACTTACATTCCTTTAAGTTCAAATAAAAATGTTCCACACTGTTTACCTGGGGCAGTGCTCTCGTTGGACGTCCAACAGCGCAGTGCGCATCACTACTGCTCTACAGACATCCAGATAACTCAGTGACAGTGGCCACAGCAGCGTTAAAGCCATCAAACGGCGAACGCTGGACACAGCCCACATCAGTGTTCACTAAACAGTGTCCAGTTACTTCTGATCAGATAGTGAACGCATAGATGATAATATCAGGGCTATCTTGTCGAAGGATTAAAGGGAATGTGTTTACGGTTGCTCTGTTACAATAAAGCCTCACCACAAGAAGACAGACCTCTCGCAGAAGGACAGGTGTGACTCTTTCCTCTTCCCTGGGCTGTCCCCACTCCCTGCCATCCACCCCCTGGCTGCTGATGGGTCCTGTCGTTTGCACTGCTGAGGTCCGGATTGGGGCTGTGGGCTGCCTCCCCATCAGACGTTAGCAACCGCCGCCGGCTAATGCAGAATCAATGGGGCCCCCTCCCCGCCCCCACCTGCAACCAGGCGCCGCGTCTGTCCCTGGGGGCGGCTTCTGCGTGTTCCAGCACCGACCGCGGCATCACCACAGACTGCGCTCACCACTGGAGTGAGAGTCAAGGTGGAGAAGGGAGGCGTCTCTGTCTGTAAAAGAGATAAGTACCTGACACCAAAACACAGATGAAAAATGTGATTCCTTCGGTAAGAACCACAATGTTTTTGCAAGAACTCAAAGGCAACTCAGATAAAATCATTACATTGCGATGCAGTTGAGAGACTACCTTTCTTTTGTTAATATTATACCGAATTGGATTCTGCTGACGATCGTCTACAATTTATCGAATATAGTTACTGGTCGCTACCTGACAATGTGCACTCAAGTTTCTATATTTGCTTACAGTCTCGTTACCTTCTTTGATTCAGTGCTTCCTGATAATTGACAGGGGGTCGCCTGAACATTTCTTTAATCGATTAGTTACTTTAATCTGGAATTAAATGACATACCGCAATAGATACTGCAAAAATAGGGAGCAAGCAACCAAAGGAGATAGCTGAATGAGTCCGTATGGAATACAGTCTGACAAGATGAATATTTCTGTGCTATTCTGATTTAAATACTGGCTCAATCAGTGTTATTTCAGGGGGTAAATCTGATCGGTGTTGCATAATCAAACTGTAAGCCTGAACGTTCTGAGGGCAATTCTCGTTTAAAGATGCAATTTATTACACAACTCTGTCTGATTCTCAGGGACGAGAAAAACATATACAACACATTCGCTGCGCTGAGGGTCGTCAACATCTACACATAATCGATCTTGTAACTTACTATGCATGATGTTTGGAGGAAAATATGTTTCTACTGGGATTAAGGAGCTTCTCATATGTAGCTCTTGTGCTCATGCCTCTCACACACTTTTCAATGGCCTTCTATTTCTTATAATTACGCAGATAAAAATATACGTCAAAAGACACCCCTATGTAATACATACATACATTAATCCTTGTTCCATAGATCACGATACGACATTTCATAATGATGTGGAACGTGTCACTTTATTATAAGTTTTCTTTGCGCAAAATAACAATTTTTTTTACAGTTACTACTTCATATCTAAAAATTCATTTATTGAGTAGAAGGAGTTGTCATTCAGAAATTATCCTAATTTGCTTTGAAATTCGCTGCTTGACTTTTCATGCAAATGACCAAAGATTTTTATGGTAGCATAATTCATCCCTTTTTGTGCCAAAGTGAGATTTAATCCAGAATAGTGAAGATCATCCTTACTTCTAGTTTTCTAGCTATGCACTTCGCTGTTATTTTTGAATTGTGGTGGGTTATTAATGATAAATTTCGTAAGTGAATATATTTATTGCGAAGGTGCTGTGAATATTCCGAGTTCCTTAAATAAATGTCTGCAAGGTGATCATGGGTGGGCTCCTGCTATTGTTCTGATGACACACTTTTGTGCAATGAATACTTTCTCTCTTCATGAGGAATTGCCCCAAAATATCATGCCATATGAAAGCAGTGACTGAAAATAAGCATAGTAGTCTAATTTACTGATATGTTTATCACCAAAATCTGCAGTAACCCTAATAACATAACTAGCTGAACATAGCCGTTTCATCAGATCATCTATGTGTTTCTTCCATTCGATTTCTCATCAATGCACACACCCAGTAATTTTGAATATTCTGTCTTAACAATAGACTTGTGTTCATGGTCTATATTTATCAGTGGTGTTATGCCATTTACCGCACAGAATTGTATGAACTGTGTTTTCTCAAAATTTAGCGAGAATTCATTTGCAGAAAACCACTTAATAATTTTCTAAACACATTATTTAAAATTTTCTCGGCCGATTCTTGGTTGTTGGGTGTGATTTAATTTACTTGTATCATCAGCAAAAAGAACTAGCTTTGCATCTTCATGACTATAGAGTGCCAAGTCATTAATACACATTAAGAACAATAAGGGAACCGAGACTGAACCCTGTAGGACAGCATTCTTGATACCTCCCCAGTTAGAGGACTCTGCTGATTTTTGCAAACTATCTGTTCTGCATTCTTCCAGTTAAATATGAATTAAACCATTTGTACACTGTCCCACTCATACCACAATACTTCAACTTATCTAGAATAATTTCATGATTCACACAATCATAAGTCTCTGAGAAATCACAAAATATCACATGGGTGATGCTCCGTTATTCAGTGCACTTAATATTTGATCAGTGATAGCATATATAGCATTTTCTGTTGAAAAGCATTTCTGTAAATCAAATTGACGTTTTGATAGTACTTCATTTTTACAAATATGTGATGCTATTCTTGAATACAGTACTTTTCCAAGAATTTTGGATAAAGCTGTCAGAAGTGAGATTTGGCGGTAGTTGTTAGCATCAGATCTATCCCCTTTTCTATGCAATGGTTTAACAATAGCGTATTTCAGTCTATGTGGAAAAATGCTCCTTTTCAGTGAGGTACTACATATGTGGCTCAGAGTCCTACTTATTTGTTGGTAACAATCTTTTAGTACTCTGTTGGAAATGCTATCAATTCCATGTGAGCTTCTACTTCTGACTGAATTTATCATTTTCCTAATATCAGTAGGAATTTTATCAAATTGCATAGGTACCGCCTCTTCCATATACTGCCTTGCATTTCCTAATAAATAACTGGATCCTATTTTCTCTTAAACACTTAAAAATGATTATTAAAAATGTTTTCTGCTTCTGACTTCTTGTTAACAAACTTTTCACTGAGTTTGATAGAAATACAGTCTTCCTGTGGTCTCGGTTGCCCTATTTCCCTTTTAACAATATTCCAAATTGTTTTAATTTTATTATCAGATGTGCTAACCTCAGACATAATGTTCACACTTCTGGACTTTTTAATAACTTTTCTTCATACAGTGCAGCTGTACAAGTGTCTGCCGCATGTCACATCGGTTACTGCTGCTGCCATGGCAAATTATCAAGATTTAAGTGAGTTTGAACGTGATGTTATAGTCGGCGCACGAGCGATCGGACACAGAATTTGGCAGGTAGCGACGAATTGGGGATTTTCCCATACGACCATTTCACGAGTGTACCAGAGATGACACTGTATAATGTCTACAAACCTCCATCACAGAGGTATCCTACCCGAGGCTAAGCACCCAGCAGTTTACGCTGGCGATTTTAACTCTCAGCACACCAGATGGGGATACCCGAGATCCACAGCTGAAGGGACTGGACTAAGTGACTGGGCAGACAACCGGGACCTACACCTCCTTTTCGACCCCAAGGACACAGCGACCTTCAAATCAAAGGCGTGGGGCACAACGTCAACACCTGACCTGACCTTCATCACACGTGGAGCAACAGGTACACCCGTGCGAGCTATAAGAAGGGTCCTCGAGGCGTTCCCCCGAAGCCAGAACAATCCAGTAATAGTGGAGATCGGACTGTCAATCCCAGTGATAAAAAGCCCCCCGATCCCCCGGTGGAACCTGAGGAAAGCTGACCGGAATAAATACCGATCCTATGTTGAGAAAACGATAAATCGGATACCACCAAAACCTGAGAACTACAAAAGATTCGTAAACTTAGTAAAAAAAGCGGCCCTAAATGCAATTCCACGAGGATCGAGAAAGGAATACACCCCCTGCTGGACGAAAGAGTGTGAAACACTACTGGAGGAATATGAGAAGACCGGGGACGAGGAGACTGCAGACCAACTGGTCAACGCCATGAATGAGGAACGTAGGAGTAGATGGAAGGAGGCGATGGAGAATCTAGATTTTACCCACTCCAGCAGGAAGAGCTGGGGCCTGCTGAGGAAATTAGGCAGTGCCACAGCGCCTAACAGGCCGACTCTTGGAACCAGCGCATCTGGGATTGCAGCTGTCCTGAAACAGACCTCCAAAATCCAGCTAAAAACAGCCGAAAAGAGAGAAATTTCCCAAGAGCTAAGCAGTTTATTGCTTAATAACCCAACCAACATGGGCATTGTGAAAGAAGTGGAGACAGAAGAGATATCCCAGGCCTTGAAGCTAATGAAGACAGGAAAAGCAGCCGGACCTGACAACATCCTACCAGAATTCTTAAAGGAATTGGGAACTTTAGGAAGAAGGTGGCTGGCCAAACTTTGTACGGAATGCATAAGCACGGGGTTGTGCCTAAGGAATGGAAAGAAGCAAAAGTCATCGCAGTGCTGAAACCCGGAAAGACTGGAGATAGTCCTAGGAATTACAGACCAATATCCCTGCTATGTACCTCCTATAAATTATTCGAGAGAATATTGTTGACTAGATTAACTCCATACATCGAAGCCAACCTCCCAACATACCAAGCGGGTTTCCGAGCAGGTAGAAACTGCTGCGATCAAATGCTGTCCCTCACAACCTACATTGAGAAAGGCTTCCAGAACAAGATGAAAACTGGCCTGGTCCTCATAGACCTCACATCAGCTTACGACACAGTATGGATTGAAGGGTTACTGCTTAAGCTAACTAGAATCATAAATTTCAAGCAGACTTACAAACTACTCAAGAACATACTAACGAACAGGAAAATCAAGGTCTCACTCCATGGCACGAACAGTAAGAGCATGGTTCTGAATAATGGTCTGCCACAGGGTTCGGCACTAGCACCCGCTCTCTTCAATCTATATATAGCTGACTTGCCAGAAACTAAATCACGCAAATTTGCATATGCAGATGACCTGGCCATCGCACATCAGAGTAAAAACTACAACGATGTCGACGAAACACTGAATGCAGACCTTGAAGTCCTGAACACCTCGCTACGGTCGCAGGTTCGAATCCTGCCTCGGGCATGGATGTTTGTGATGTCCTTAGGTTAGTTAGGTTTAACTAGTTCTAAGTTCTAGGGGACTAATGACCTCAGCAGTTGAGTCCCATAGTGCTCAGAACCATTTGAACCATTTGAACCTGAACACCTATTACTCCAAATGGCACCTACTTCCCAACCCCAACAAAACAACCAGCACTATAATGCACCTCAACAACAGAGAGACACACAGAAAATTACAGATCTTTTCGAATGGCCAAAGCATAAGACATGAGGATAAGCCTAAATATTTGGGAGTGAAACTAGACCGGACCCTAACATACAGCTCACACCTCGAAGACACAAAGCAAAAACTAAAATCCCGCAATGCTATCCTCTCAAAACTGGCTGGAACAACATGGGGATGTGGAGCGAGCACTTTGAGAACTTCAGCACTAGCCCTTGTCTACAGTGTAGCTGAATACTATTCGCCAGTCTGGAGGAGAAGTGCACACGTATCTAAAGTGGATGTCCAGCTGAGGGAGACAATGCGAATAATCTCGGGAACACTCAGGGCCACCCCATGTGCATGGCTTCCTGTACTGGCGAACATAGAGCCTCCAGAAATCAGGCGATCACAGCTGGCCCTAAAAACCTACAGAAAAATTATAGACAACCCGGACCTCCCTATCCACCAAGATCTGACACCGACAAACAGGCTTAAATCCAGATCACCCTTTTGGAAAATCGGTGAAGAACCACAAGCTTTTGAGCCGAGAACGGCCTGGAACGAAGTATGGTCGGCAAGTGAATTTAAGAACAAAAATTTAGTACACGATCCGAACAAGAAGATTGATGGCTTCAACCTACCAAGAAGAGTGTGGACAGCTCTAAACCGGGTCAGAACGAGTGTTGGGAGATGTAAACACCTGATGAACAAGTGGGGCCTGGCAGACAGCGCTGTATGTGAGTGCGGTGAAATACAGACAATGGACCATCTACTCGTGTGCAAAGTGTATGGCTATGGTGGTGAACTCATGGACATACATAGACTCAGTGACTCAGCCATAGAGTGGCTCAAAATCTAATATAGTGTAGAATTATATTGTTTTCTTTTTTAGTATATAGTGATAAGAATATTGTAAATTATGCCTCTGTGATGTCGAACGAGTAAATAAATAACGAGTGTACCGTGAATATCAGGAATCCGGTAAAACATCAAATATCTGACTTTGTTGCGGCCGAAAAAAGATCCTGCAAGAACGGGACCAGCGACGACTGAAGAGAATCGTCAAGTGCACCCCTTCCGCAAATTGCTGCAGATTTCAGTGCTGGCCCATCAACAAATGTCAGTGTGCGCACCATTCAACGAAACATCATCAGTATGGGCTTTCGGAGCCAAAGGTCCACTCGTGTACTCTTGTTGACTGCACAACACAAAGCTTTAAGCCTCTCCTGGGCACGTCAACACCGACATTGGCCTGTTGACGACTGGAAACATGTTGCCTGGTCAGATGAGTCTCGTTTCAAATTGTATCGAGCGGATGGACGTTTACGGGTATGGAGACTACCACATGAATCCATGGACCCTGAATCTCAGCAGGGGACTGTTCAAGCTGGTGGAGGCTTTGTAATGGTGTGGGGCTGGAATTCCTGACAGGTGACACGTATATAAGCATCCTGTCTGATCACCTGCATCGATTCATGTCCATTGTGTATTCCGACGGACCTGAGCTATTGCAACAAGGACAATGCGACATCCCATATGTCCAGAATTGCAACAGAATGGCTCCAGGAACATTCTTCTGGTTTTGAACACTTCCGCTGGTCTCCAAATGCCACAGACGTGCACATTATTGGGTGATAGGCAGAAGCCACTTGAATGTGCCGCGTGTGGTAAGGTCACCCATGAAGGAGTCACTTGTTCATATCCTTTGCATTGTGTGAATTGCTCTGTGGCTCATCCTGTCTGAATTTAGGGTGGCAGCGTGCACTTGAAGATCGAAAGACACAAGAGCTTAAGACTATGAAGCGCATCCCGTATATTGAGGCCAAAAAGATATATGAATCCATGTTGCTCCCAAAGTTCGCTGCCTCTTATGCTTTGGTTCGTAAAAAAACAGTACAGAAAGCAGATCCTGTTACACAAAAGGAGGTTGCTAGTGTTAGCACTAGTACCTGCGTTTGTCAATGTACTTGTGCTGCTGGAGTAATTTTGAAGCCTGTCCCTCACCCCAGAACAACAGAAGAGGCTGTGGTTGTCGACGTTGCCAAACTTCCTGCTCGTCCAAAGGATTGGTCTGGTCCACAGTCCAGCGCTGCCGCTCCTACTTCTGCAGTTGTCGTCCTGAAGCCTAGAAAGACCAAAACATAAAAATTGAAGGCGAAGAATCGGCCGCTGATGGATGGGAAGTACACGGTCCAACGATGCTGCCACAAAAATCTTTGGTCATTTGCCAAATAGTATTAAATGTCTGACACATAGCCAACATTTAAAAGCAAATTGAAATAATTTCTGAATGACAACCCGTTCTACTCAATAGAAAAATTTTTAGATATGAAGTAGTAACTGTAAAAAATAAAAAAATAAAATTAAAAATTAAAATTAAAAAAAAATTATATATTTTGTGTAATGAAAACTTATGTTAAAGTGACATGTTCCACATCATTACGAAATGTCGTATTCATGATCTATGGAATAAGGATTAATGTATGTATGTATGCATGTATGGAGGTATGTACTGTCTATGCAACTAAATGAAGGCAGTTTGTTTATTGCCATGGCAGTAAACTAACTTTCTTCATTTAGCTGCGTAGACAGTACATACCTCCACGAATTTAGAGAAACTAAGAGAAAGAGAGAAAACAAGTAAAAATGACGATGCTCAGAAATGTTTATGTCCGGAGAGTTTGGTGGCCAGCGGAATTGTTTAAACTCAGTAGAGTGTTTCCGGAGTCACTCTGTAGCAGTTGTGGACGTGTGGGGTGTGCCCAAGTTCGTCAGATTGCACAATGGACGTGAATGGACGCAGGTAATCAGACAGGATGCTTACGTGTCACCTGTCAGAGTCGTATCTAGATGTGTCAGGGGTCCCATATCACTCCAGCTGCTCAGACCCACACCATTACAGAGCCTCTACCAGCTTGAGCAGTCCCCTGTTGACATGCAGGGACCATGGATTCATCAGGTTCTCTCCATAGCTGTACTCGTTCATCCGCCCGATACAATTCGAAACGAGACTTGTCTGACCAGGGAACATGTTTCCAGGCATCAACAGTCCAATGTCGGTGTTGACTGGTCCAGGCGATGCGTAAAGCTTTGTGTCGTTATCGAAGGTACACGAGTGAGCCTTCGGCTCCCAAAGCCCTTACCGATGATGTTCCGTTGAATGGTTCTCGCGCTGACACTTATTGAAGGTCCGACATTCAAATCTGCAGCAATTTTCGGAAGGGCTGCACTTCTGTCACGTTAAACGATTCTCTTCAGTCATCGTTGGTTCCATTCTTGCAGGATATTTTTCCGGCCGCAGCGACGTTGGTGATTTGATGTTTTACCGGATTCCTGATATTCACGGTACATTTGTGAAGTGGTCGTACAGGAAAATCCCCACTTTATCACTACCTCGGACATACTGTGTCTCAACGTTCGTTCGCCGACTATAGCACCACGTTCAAACTCACTTAAATCTTGGTAACCCGCCAGTGTAGTAGCAGTAACGGTTCTAACAACTGCACCACACACTTGTTGTCTTATATACGCGTTGCCGACCGAAGCGCTGTTTTCTCCCTGTTTACATATCTCTGTATTTGAATACGCGTGCCTATACCCGTTTCTTTGGCGCTTCGGTGTAAGTTAACATGTGTAGAAAATGCATACATGCACGTGTGGAACGTACTTCCTTAATTGGAGACGTATTTTGTTTGAATTTCTGTACCTTATATCTACGTTTGCACTGAACATTTGTGACGTTGCACTGGAGCGGCCAGACGCGGTCACGTGGCACCGCTCTGCCCCATCGACACCTACAGGTCGACTCCGTTACCAACATGTCCTGGCGCAAACGTTCAACACATCTGTCGCTGACCGAATCTCGGTTCTAAGACAGCAAATGAAGATAAGTCAGACCGTGAGATTCATGCAGAAACCTACTGTCTGTGCTCTATTACCGACAGTCGAATCTACAAATCAAATGTTCAAATGTGTGTGAAATCTTATGGGACTTAACTGCCAAGGTTATCAGTTCCTAAGCTTACACACTACTTAACCTAAATTATCATAAGGACAAACACACACACCCATGCCCGAGGGAGGACTCGAACCTCCGCCGGGACCAGCCACACAGTCCATGACTGCAGCGCCCTAAACCGTTCGGCTAATCCCGCGCGGCATCGAATCTACGTAACAACTGGAATTGTTATCCTGGTGTATAGATACACTCAAGTTGACGGTAACTAAACTTTTGCGCAACATTAGAAAGATCGCTAGGTTTATAATTTTCATGATAGTTAGCTACTACTGAATTAAATACCACCCACACATTTCTTGCAACATCTCTGACTGAGTCTTGGATGTGGATGTCAGCAATAATCTCCCTTATGCGTGAACATCGGAAAACATCTTTTCCGTGCACGTTCGGGTGCTACGAGAGGATTGAGGGAGTAAAACATGTATCTAACTGCCGTTAAGATAACAGCCATCGTCGGACCACTATCATACATCAGTTTCGCGTCACTCAATGAAAACAGTTTTTCACAGGTACCGAAAAGTGACTAAACCTTTGTCTAGCGTCTTTATATAATTCTTCGGGACGCAGCGTGATACGAAGCGGAGGCTTGATTAGGTTGTCACACACGGTCCAGGCACACGACGGGCGTTTGTGCTTCTGGGATGCAGTCTACATCACAGAGACGCAAACGATATACTCAAGATCGAACTGCTCGAGACAAGAAGAAAGCAATCGGAAGAACACGTAGCAATACAATTACAAACTGGCTCCTGTGGTCAACCATACAAGAAATGGGTGAAAGGATAAAATCTCCCTTAGTTCTGGCTACGTTAAGGGAGGACGACTGTACTATGACCCAAGTGTGGGGAAGCACGGCACGATTTCTGCTTAGCAAAAGTCTCCTAGACGATGATCTCATGGCGGATACAGTACCACAACAAAGACCCAGAGACGAACTATACAGGGAATACATAACTGAAAACGTTACATATAGATTTCTAGGTCGCACTGGCAATTGCCAGCCTCACAGCCCAGACAACATCCATGTAGAAGCGTTACAACAGGCAGCTCCACTAATAACACTGTATCTGACAGACTTATTAAACGACGCTCTGCGACCGGGCAGGGTTCCTAAATCATGGAAAGCCGCCAACACTGCTATCATAAAAAAATCTACAGAACCTAAGGCCTAGAGACCTCTATGCCTCATCAGCTCCCTAGCTAAGGTACTGGAACGACTCCTATGTAACCGCGTACAGGAACGTAGAGAACTCTACGGCCTTAGCCTCCATCAGTATGGGTTCAGATTAAGAGAATAAATAGACGATGCAGTAAAAACAAACATTATAAGGCATACTCAACTTAACTATGTTATCGCTATCTAAATCGACATTGCAGGCCCATTCGATCGTTTCCAGTATCATAGCATAAACAGAGTCGTAAACTGGACGGCGGGAAACTGGAATGTGGTGAAAAAGATCATAAAGCTGTGGCCGCAAGGCTCGATTTACGGACTCGTATTTTGGGACATCGCAGTCTTGCATCTCGTAGGCAATGGCTCAGGCACTAACAGTGTCGTTGGATACGCCTATGACTTCTTAGTAGTGGTTTTCGCTGAAAACCGATGTCCACTAGAGAGCAAAGCCTGTGGTATTCTAAACACCAAACAACATTGGTGTAACAAAACAACGTAATAATAGCAGCACACACAACAGTATACATTTTACTGAAAGACACATTACAATGACACCAATCAATAAAAATCCAGAACATAAACATTAAAAAACAAATAACTGCAGGGTACCTGAGAGTATAACTTCACCTAGCACTAGTACTGGTAAAACAAAGAAAACACTCTACACATAAACACTACACAGCCATGAACACATCACAGTACAGACTACCAATCACACACATCATATCAGACCACTGCTTTCTTCCCTTATCGGTGGTAAGCTTAGCAGCAAGCGTATGAGCATGTAGGCTTGCTCTGGTGACGAACAGGACAGCAGCGAGGCGTGGACAAAAGAGTTAACTTAGGAGAGTGTTGGGGGCATTCCGTACTACCTCAACATATGTGCTATGTTGGCTGTTTTTTCCTTCGACGTAATGATGAGATATCAGGCTGCCTGCTACTGGCTTAAGAGGGGAAGACATGATAAGGTCAAGGAAGTAAGAGGGGAAGACATCGAACGCAATCGTCAAGATGACTTGGGCGTCTACGTAATTATTGGTAGTAATAGAAATGTTGTCTATTGCTTTAAAAACTTTAAGACGCAAACGCCTACTCCTCCTAAAATAACGCGGCATAACTAATGTATCTCGATGCTGCTGCACGTGCGGCTGCTCGACGACTGACGCCGTCTTTCCAGATTCATTACTTATGCAGCTGCCAGTTATCAAACCACCATTCCGTGCTGCGGCGCAGTGGCAACCGAAGCGGAAGGGCGCTGACCAGAAATTTTGATTTTTCGTGGCCGGCAGCCTTGGTAAAACTAGAGGTGGCCTGGCGCGGCAGATAGGCAACTAGCTACAACACTTTCGAGACGAGATTTTCACCCATATGAAGAAATATTAATCAGCATTTAGCATGCCAGGGTGCCCCAGAGAGCATCCCAGGGTGCCCCAGAGAGCTACAACACCAAGAACAATCGCTTCTCGGCTTTTGGCAAGATCTATGTGTAGTTTTTTTAATAGATAAGGATTAAGGATATGGAAGGGAACTTTATTTAATTTCTGTAATAATGAGTCAGATCATCAACGAGTGCGATCTTTTTATAGGTGTCAATACCTTTCACCCACACTGAGACAGATTCCGATTCATTTATTTCACGATTATTCCTGGTCCTGAGAACCTTGGCAATAGGACTTCTGTCAACGGGAGTGTGACCAAAGTGACAAAGGCCTTAAGGTGTGGAACGTTTTCCCGAACGTCAGGGTATGGTTTATCGTGAGTCGTGGCACGGTTAATTTCCTGACTGGTCATGACCATATCCAGCGCACTTACAGTGCTTCTCACTTTGTGTGGACGGGAACTGATAGCGAGGTCCCCTGAACACATCGTGCTGTGCTGTGAGCGGTACTCATACTCCCGCAGAAACATAACTTGAGTCACAACAGAAACACTAGAAGAGACAATCACACAAATGACAAGTGAATGGGCTAACATACTACATCTCCAAGACAGTACACATCATCTATACATAAATGATGATACCTCACAGGCTTTACAGCGCTCATTCTGCCCACCTGTACATTCCAAAAACAACAATCCTCCCTGCCCTCAGGGTTGTGGGTCGCCGTTTCTGATGTTAACGGGGAGGGGGGGGGGGGGTGTCAGAATGCCCTCCCTCCTCGGCGTCGCGTCATCTGTTACGTACGTCAGGGAAACCCTCAGGCCCGTCCCGAGTACTCCAGAGCGGACACGGCAGAAGCCGGAGCCCGCGTTGTGCAGCGGGCTGCAGGGCCTGCAGGCGGCGCGCGACAGCAAGCAGTCCGCAGGCCCACGTAGTCGTGGCTGCGGCTGCAGCGCCCGCCGTGCACCGCTGCGAAAGCTCGCTCTGAACTTGACTTTGTTCAACCACTCCAGGTGGACACCGGCTCTGCCGTGACTCAAATCAACTGGGACGCATGTAGCCGGCCCAGTTTGCCTCTGCTGCGAGAGGCCGTGCTCCGGGTCTTGTATTCCTGCCGCAGGGCCAGCCCCCTACTCGGAGAAGTGGCTAAGTACAAAAATGTTGAACATGCGCTAACATATTTAGTTGTGCACCCCCCTACGGCTACAACATTTTCGGCTTAGACGCCATCAATAGTTTTCGGTTGACAGTAGAGGGCGAAGTAAATTTAACATCTACCACACTGCCTTTTTCTGACTTTGACGCACTGCGCACGACGTATACGGAAATTTTTGAATCAGCTCTCAGGGTGTGCTCGTAATATTACGCGTCACATTACTCTGAAGCCTTCTGTACTACCAAGAGCTCGCCTGCTTCTTTACAGACATAACTCGCACAGGACCAATGTGCTGTATCCCCAGTTTCCACCAGCCAGTGGGCAATGCCTGTGGTGATCAACAGTCTAACGTTGATCTAAACCCACTGCCTCACGTAGAAGAGTTGTTGTCTAATCGAGTTGGGAGCTACCTTTACTCGAAAACTGATTTAAACCATGCGTACCTCCAACCCGGATGAGACCTAGTGTCTGCTACAACACTACTGGCCATTAAAATTGCTACACCAAGAAGAAATGCAGATGTTTAACGGGTATTCATTGGACAAATAATTTATACTAAAACTGACATCTCATTACATTTTCACGCAATTTGGGTGCATAGATCCTGAGAAATCAGTACCCAGAACAACCACCTCTGGCCGTAATCACGGCCTTGATACGCCTGGGCATTGAGTCAAACACAGCTTGGATGGCGTGTACACGTACAGTTGCCCATGCAGCTTCAACACGGTACCACAGTTCATCAAGAGTAGTGACTGGCGTATTGTGACGAGCCAGTTGCTCGGCCACTATTGACCAGACTTTTCAATTGGTGAGAGATCTGGACAATGTGCTGTCGAGGGCAGCAGTCGAACATTTTCTGTATCCAGAAAGTCCCGTACAGGACCTGCTACATCCGGTGGTGCATTATCCTGCTGAAATGTATTGCAGGGATCGAATGAAGGGTACAGCCACGGGTCGTAACACATCTGAAATGTAACGTCCACTGTTCAAAGTACCGTCAGTGCCAACAAGAGGTGTCCGAGACGTGTAACCAATGGCACTCCATACCATCACGCCGGGTGATACGCCAGTATGGCGATGACGAATACATGCTTCCAATGTGCGTTCACCGCGATGTCGCCAAACTCGGATGCGACCATCATGAAGCTGGATTCATCCGAAAAAATTACGTTTTGACATTCGTGCACCCAGGTTCGTCGTCGAGTACACCATTTCTGGCGCCCCTGTCTGTGATGCAGCGTCAGGGGTAACCGCAGCCAAGGTCTCCGAGCTGATAGACCGTGCTGATGCAAACGTCGTCGAACTGTTCGTGCAGATGGTTGTTGTCTTGCAAACGTCCCCATCTGTTGACTCAGGGATGGAGACGTGGCTGCACGATCCGTTACAGCCATGCGGAGCCGGCCACAGTGGCCGAGCGGTTCTAGGCGCTACATTCTGGAACCGAGCGACCGATACGGTCGCAGGTTCGGATCCTGCCTCGGGTATGGATGTGTGTGATGTCCATGGTTAGTTATGTTTAAGTAGTTCTAAGTTCTAGGGGACTTATGACCTCAGCCGTTGAGTCCCATAGAGCTCAGAGCCATTTGAACAGCCATGCGGTTAAGATGCCTGTCATCTCGACTGCTAGTGATACGAAGCCGTTGGGATCCAGCACGGCGTTCCGTATTACCCTCCTGAACCCACTCATTCCATATTCTGCTAACAGTCATTGGATCTCGACCAACACGAGCAGCAATGTCGCGATACGATAAACCACAGTAGCGATGGGCTCCTTCCGACCTTTATCAAAGTCGGAAACGTGATTGTACGCATTCCTCCTCCTTACAGGAGGTATCAGAACAACGTTTCACCAGGCAACGCCGTTCAACTGCTGTTTGTGTATGAGAAAGCGGTTGGAAACTTTCCTCATGTCAGCACGTTGTAGGTGTCGCCACCGGCGCCAACCTTGTGTGAATGCTCTGAAAAGCTAATCATTTGCATATCACAGGATCTTCTTCCTGTCGGTTAAATTTCGCGTCTGTAGGACGTGTAGCATTTTTAATGGCCAGTAGTGTAGTTTTAAATACGCCGTGCTTAGTGTTCAGTTACAAACGATTACTGTTTGGGGTTGCGAGTGCACCCATCATATCCTGAAAGTAGAATAACCGAGAGAGGTTACACAAAAGAAATGGGAGGTTGGGAAAGACACCATAGCTGCATTCGGAGCGATAAAAAGGCGTACGACACTGTTAATGGAGAAGAGATACAGCGAGGTCTGAGCAGACTGAAACTGTCAAACGGAATGCAATGAGAATAAGAAACATATACAAAAATGTCTGAATTGTGTTATAATAGACGTCAAAGAATCTGAATGGTTTATAACAGGTAGAGGAATTTGGCAAGGAAGTGTGCTCTCACCAGTGCATTTTACTATAGTCATGGACATGACAAGGGAAGTTCAACACTGGTCAACAGCAGATGACATGAAAATCATAATATGTAAAGATAATATCATGATTGGTGAAGCAAAGAACAGACGCAGGAGAACAATGAAATACTTGACAGAGTGTGATTGAAGAAGCAGGCATGGAAATAAGTTTAACTAAAAGTGAAGAATGAAAGTGAACAGAAAAACGGAAAAATGATGCATGCAAATCGCAATGGAAAAATTATTAAATAACAGCATTTCTAGTTGGTGTAACGAAGGGAAGCTTGTTTTCAATGCAGATACATTAAGGTAATGTGAATATGTAGCGAAACAAATGATACGCGTCGTCGATTTAACACGTATATCCAACGTTGGAACGCCACGTCAAATGGAACGAGCGCAAAAGGGCAGCTACAGAGAAGGTGAATAAGCGAATGCTGCTTGCTGGAGAAGTTCTGTATGGCACACTTACGAAGCAGACAGCGTGCAAAATACTTGTGACCCTCAGAAGTGCTACAATATTTGATATCCATACCAGGCTGGATTAAACATATTGTTGCAATTCATAGGCGTTCTCCAAGATTTATTACCTATCGCTTCACTCAGCACCAGAATCTAATGGAAATACTTCTTGAACTTGGATGGGAATCGTTGAAGGGAAAAATGCAAATTTTTGGCTCAAGTTGATCAAATTTAGAAAACCATCATTTACGATACACTGCAGAACAATTCTGCTACCTTCGACACTCGTCTTTCATAAGTACTACAATGCAAAAATAAGGATGTTAGGACTTGCACAGAAGGAAAAAGGTTATTATCCTTAGGCATGCACTGTAGAGCAGGCGTGAACTCCGAGTACGCTATGGGGGAGGGGGAGTCATAGGTTCCTGCCAATCCCCCCCCCTCCCCGTCCACCCTCCGTCAGATAGCAGTTCACTAAAAATACTTATGTCTTTACGTATCTCAATTTCGAAATTTTGCAGGAGTTTCAGAGAGTAAAGAAACACTAAAACTAAAAGCATCGCATTTCTTTTTGGTTCAAATGTTCAAATGTATGTGACAACTTATGGGACTTAACTGCTAAGGTCATCAGGCCCTAAGCTTACACCCTAATTAACCTAAATTATCCTAAGGACAAACACACACAGACATGCCCGATGGAGGACTCGAACCTCCGCTGGGACCAGCCGCTCAGTCCATGACTGCAGCGCCCCAGACCGCTTGGCTAATCCCGCGCGGCTTTCTTTTTGGTGACTGATACGTTAGTGATCTGAGAAACTGATGATTCATCGTTGGAGTATGCTCTCCATTGTCTCCAGGTATGCTATCAGATCGTCTTCTTGTTTTGCAGTGAACACATTTTTAAATTTTCCATCTCATATATGAACTCTGTAGTTGGGATTAGCCTTATCTTTACTATCGGATCTTTCCAAAGTTGATTTCGTTACCTTAAATTACTTAGATGCTTTTAAAACTCCCATTTCAGAAGACAGAATGGCTGAAACTGCCATTTCCATTGGCCCCACTGCTATTTTTCAACGTAAATTCACACCAACTGGAAAAGAAAGAAGAAAAAAGTACACAGTTTGAAATCTGCCTGCATCAAAAAATGAAGGGGCAGAGTGGGACACTAGCCCGTTTTTCCCCGTCCCGTTCCCGTTATACAACTAACGTATAGCGAGCGGCATACACTTTAAGATTATATGCTATTTAATGACGTATTATTAACAATTAATAGGCACCATGCGTTGAAATTCATCAAAAGTTATGAAAACAGAACTGGAAACGTAAAGGACGTGAAGGACTTACAAGTCGCACTCCAAACCAAATGAAATCGGCTGCTGTGCCTTCCTTCCAACTGAGACATGGTCATATGTCATCTGTAGGATAAGCCGCAGCACTCTCCCGTTCAGAACACGGTGCAGCCGCGTCGTGCGCCGCTAGCCCGTTTTGTCCCGAGTTCCCTAATACTAAGATCTTAAAGAAAGTACGTAGATTTTAACTAGATCTAATTGTGAACTAAACAAAGTGCTATAAACGACATTTGGATAATAACAAATGTAAGTGCGTTGTCTGACTCAAGGTAATGTCAAAAATCAAGGAATTATGAAGATTCAGCCCACTTCTCTAGTCTTTGAGTCAGATGCGCGCGCCCTCTATAAGACGATCGTTACGTTCTTTCTTTCTTTTGCTTGAGCCGTTTCTCCCGCAGATACGCAGGGTCGGCATGGTTAATCGGATGTGGCAATGTTAGTTGAGGGGGTGGTCGGATGCCCTTCGTGCCGCCACCCCATACTCCCCCGGGAAGGAATTAGTGTAACCCAACTGTCTGCGACTAGTGGAATCCATGGAATAGTGCGACAGTGTTCAGATGTCTGCGAGCCGTGTAACTGGGACGAGACGGGGGACCAGCCCGGTATTTACCTAGGGGTATGTGGAAAACCGCCTAAAAACCACATCCAGGCTGGCCGGCAGACCGACCCTCGTCGTTAATCCGCCGGGCGGATTCGATCCGGGGCCGGCGTGCCTACCCGAGTCCAGGAAACAGCGCGTTAGCGCGCTCGGCTAACCTGGCGGGTCATAAGGCGATCGTTACGTATTCTGCACTACATGAAGGCTGCCGTTGTGGCCGCAATTAGTTATGACTGTATCATAAAAAAATGAATGCGCTGGAAAATAAACAAAACAGGTTTATCGCTATTACATTTCTTAAATCAATTACATGACAAAAGGAATCCTTAAATTTTCGAAAAATTGTTTTTCTAATAATGTCTTTCTCTCATATGCAACATCTTGCAAGTTATCTTGCAGTGATGTATTACGCACTGATATAAGCAAATTTTTATTGTTGTATTAAAAATATTTTATATATTTTACAGATAATATTATTAAACTATCAAACTAATCATCTGCAGCAGACAGTGTGGTGGTGATGCGAAACTGTATTTGGCTGGGGGCAGCGAGCAGTGCGGGGGAGGGGAGGGTAACAAATTACAACCAGACCCTCCCCCAGAACCGAACCATAGACCCACACCTACTGTACTTTCGCTTATGGAATGTAAATGTAGCTGCAGATTCGTGTGACACCTTGTATACAGGTCTCCCATCTGACTGAGAACACATTAAACTATGGGTCCAGCACACAGTTACTGTCAAAAGCGTTCCCTTTCACAGTCACTGTACCCTGATAAGTGAGTGAATAGACTTTTGCTATTACTGAATTCCTTCGAAATACCCACCCGGGCTGCCATTTCGTTTTCTGTTCCCTGCTCGCTTTTTTTTCTCATTATTCTCGAATATCTCGTAAACTTCTTGGTAATGAGTGTAGTGCCTACTGAATAACGTTCGAAGAGTAATTTGGGTACGGAGCAACTACTGAGTGTGCATTGTACGGAGAACGACTTCATGAGAAATAATGTTTCTGAATCACTACTTCGTCTAAGCGTCCATGCAACACAGTCAAATTCCTTTGTTCTCGTAGCATTTGATGGAAGAATTGAGTGTATGTATTTATGCATCGGCAGGTGTGCACGGAGCCGGCAGCGGATGCCGGGGCGGTGCTGCGGCTGGAGGCGAGCCGGGGGCGGCGATGGGCGGCCGAGGCGGCGGGGGCGGCGCGCGCGCTCTCCGCCGGCGTCACGGCGGGGCTTCCCCTGGTACTGGCGCCGACGGCCGGCCGCGTTCTGCGCCTGCGCGTCGCACTGCCGCCCTGCGCGGTCGACGTCGCCACCGTGGGCCGGACCGGACGCGCCTCATCCGTCGCCACCGCCTCCACAGCAGGTGAGGCGACTTAACAGCAGCAAGTGGCAAGTAGTGTGGGCAAGGGATGGGGGAAAACCGACTGGTTAAAAACGATACTGGTATTTTATTTCTGAACAAGCAGTATTCTTCGGTATTTTACCGAGTCCCGTAAGAGTTCGGGTAATGCATGTGCATCCGCACAGAAGAAGGTCAATGGCCAGTTAGCGTTAACTGTATGAAGATGGTATCTGTTCTTTCGGACATGTCCGAAAGAACAGATACCATCGGTGACAGTGCACACGCATTGCACAAACTCTTACGGGACTCGTAAGATTGTGTGACGCGTCTGATGAGTGTAATGGGCAGGGACACTACGAATGTAGTGTGTGGACATTAAGGTGGGAATGAGAGTCTCACGGGGAGAGTGCAAGGGGTAAATCCTTGCAGTCGCATTATCCTCTGTGCCCGCAGTGGCTCAGATGGATAGAGTGTATGCCACGCAAGCAGGAGATACCGGGTGTTGTGTCTAGTTCATACAGCATAGACACAATGAGGTAGCTAGGTGCACGCTAAACTAACGCAGACGGGCTTGAAGTTCTGGAACATGAGACTTATTAATGAATAAGAAGAAAAGTACGTAGCGTTTTAATACTTATCTTTAATTCTCTTGTTGGAATACATCTCTCTTGAATATTAGTAAGCTATAAGCACTGATACAAATGGCGCCTTGCTAGGTCGTAGCTATGGACTAAGCTGAAGGCTATTCTATCTGTCTCTCGGCAAATGAGAGGAAGACTTGGTAGGTCTAGTCGCAAGCAATGTCGTCCGTACAACTGGGGCGAGGTCTATTCCGTGTCTTGTGACCTGCCATGTGGTGGCGCTAGGTTTGCGATTACACAGTGGCGACACGCGGGTCCGACATGTACTACAGGACCGCGGCCGATTTAAGTTACCACCTAGCATGTGTGGTGTCTAGCGGTGACACCACATTCCTCCCCCGCAAATCGGCGAACGGTCGTGAGATAAGGCTTCCGCCCGCCGTGGGGAGGACCCCATGTTGACGTATGCGATGAGGTGGGGAGCCTAACAACAGGCGAGGCCGTGCCACCCGCACCCGGCCATTCGGTCCGAGGGGAGCTAGGAAACGCCTGCAAACCTAGTCCAGGGTGCACGTCAACATGAGGTGTATGCGCACGTAATGAGACAGGAGGGGCCGAAGGGTCGACCTCCATGTGGTCGGAGCACCCGACGGGCGAAGACGACACCTGGTCCGGAGCGGGCAAGAGGTCCATGGCGGAGGACGGCTGGTCACGGGAAGCGAGCGGCGGCGCGTGACCCAGGGAGGCGCCAGGTGGTTGCAGCGACGCGTCCACTGCGGGCGGCGCCGGCGGCGGCTGCGGCGGCGGCGCGACGCCATGAGGCAAAATGGAAGGCAGCGTCGGTAACACCTGGGGATGAGGCGAGCCAGTAGATGGGTCCCCAAGGCGCTGACCTGACGGCTCCGTCGCTGAAAGCAGACGGGGAGCGGCAGAACCCAGGCGACGACAGAGGCGCAGCTGATTGAGATGCCGACGCACCTCACCAGAGGCCCCCAATACCAAATACATCGCGCGGCCGAGGCAGCGAAGAATGCGCCCTGCGAGCCAACGCTGTGAACCGCGATAGTTGCGATAATAGACAACGTCGCCAGGAGCAAAAGCAGGAGTCTGCCGCTGCACAGGAACCCGATGTGGCGGATGCAGCAAAGACATCAAGGTGCGATGAGATCGACCATGGAGCAATTCAGCTGGCGAGCGACCATCGCGGGGCTGAGAGCGATACGATGACAAAAAGAGTAACAAAGCGTCCTCCCGAGAATGCGACGCTTTCAATTTCAACATCTGTGACTTGAAAGTCCGGACCAATCGTTCAGCGGCACCGTTTGACTGAGGCGAAAACGGCGCGGATGTCAGATGTTGAATACCATTGGCCGTGCAGAATGACTGAAATTCTGCGGACATGAATTGTGGGCCATTGTCGGAAACAATAGTCTGCGGAAGACCTTCAATGCAAAAGATAGCAGACAAGGCTTGGATTGTGGCAGAAGACGTCGTGGAAGACATCCGGACAACAAAAGGAAAATTACTGAAAGCATCGACCACAACCAACCATCGAGCATTCCAGAATGGACCAGCAAAATCGATGTGCAAGCGTTGCCAAGGGGAAGTGGCTTTCGGCCATGCAAAGAATTTCCGCGGCGGTGCGGATTGTTGTTCGGCACACGCCACGCAAGAGGAGCACATATTCGTAATCGCAGCATCAATGCCGAACCAAGTACAGTGCTGACGAGCAAGTTGTTTCGTACGCACTATACCCCAATGTCCTTGGTGAAGAAGCTTTAAGACAGAGGACTGTAACGAACGTGGGACCACGACTCTGGACTGATCATTATCCGAACGCAACAACAAAACACCACGTCGTACAAAAAGTCTCTCCTTGTGAGCAAAAAAACGGCGAACCAAAGGATCTTCGATCCGTGACTTTGACAAGGGCCATCGCGTAGCAACAAAACGCAAAACAGTAGCAAGGACAGGGTCAGCAGCTGTGGCTGTAGCTACACGACGAAAATCAATCGGAAACGATGCGACCACGTCATCGGTTTCTGAATCAATGAACATGCAAGCAAGTTCGGAAGAATCGAATGCTTTATCCTCAGCAACAGGCAAACGGGCCAACGCATCAGCGTTTCCGTGCTTAGCAGTGGACCGATACAAGATATCGTAGCGGTACTGCGAGAGAAAAAGAGACCAGCGAATGAATTTCTGCGCTGTACGTGGAGGTACAGGCTTGTTCGGATGAAAAAGCGATGTCAAAGGTTTGTGGTCCGTGATGATGGTAAAGTGACGACCATACAAGAAGTCATGGAACTTGGTAACACCAAACACGAGAGCTAAAGCTTCTTTCTCTATTTGTGAATAATTTCTTTGCGCAGTTGAGAGCAATTTGGACGCAAAGGCAATAGGGCGATCATGCGAGCCATCCTTGTGCGCAAGCACAGCACCGATCCCGAAATCCGATGCATCTACCATCAACAAAAGGGGTTTTCGGGGATCGAATGGCGTAAGGCAAGTATTTGAAAGTAACGCCGATTTCAACTGGCGAAAGGCGCGTTCGCATTCCGTCGTCCAGACGAACGGAACACCTTTACGGCGTAAGCGATGAAGCGGAGCTGAAATGGAAGAAGCATTGCTCACAAACCTGTTTGGAATTAATGCTAAAATAAAGCAGGTGTGGATGCACACCCGAATGGCAGTCTTTTGAACCGATGCAAGCCAAGATGCGTGTTTACCACCAAGACGCGCTGGGATTCTTCGTCCACAGGTATTTGCAAGTACGCATCTGCTAGGTCCAATTTTGAAAAATATTTTCCCGGGCACAGTTTGTCAAAAAGATCTTCCGGGCGGGGCAAAGGAAAAGTAGCAGTCACAAGTTGTGGATTCACAGTTGCCTTGAAGTCCACACAAAGTCTCAGTTTTCCGGAAGGTTTCGGCAAAATTACTAAGGGTGAGGCCCAGAGAGAAGCCTGCACACGTTCAATTACACCTTGAGATTCTAAATCGTGCAATGTTCTTGCGACCTCATCACGCAATGCGTGGGGAACATTGCGCGCTCTGAAAAATTTCGGTTGCGCGTTGTCTTTCAATTCCAAATGTGCTTCATAGTTCTTAGCGCAACCAAGGCCCGGTGCAAAAATGTCTGCAAATTCTTCACAAAGACTAGAAACACTGGCGGAAGGCACAGTCGGATTCACTGATAGGACCTGATTTACTATAGACAAATTAAACAATTGAAACAAATCTAAACCAAACAAGTTCACTGCAGTAGAAGAACGAAGAACGTAAAATGACACAAGTTTTGTTTGTCCCTTGTATGTTGCAATAAGGCTGCACTGTCCTAACACAGGGATCGGCTGTCCTGAGTAACTATGTAACTTAACATTTGCGGCACGCAATGGCGGTTGGCCCAGTTGTTTGTACGTGTCGTGATTAATCAATGAAACTGCAGCTCCGGTATCGAGCTGGAATGGTATCACTTTGCCTTCAAAGTCTAAAAAAGTTTATTGTCCTGCTGACGACAAGAGCGACTGTCACTTGCAATTTGAACTGATACAGGTACAGAAGCACTTGCGACTTTACGGGAGTTCCGGCGACGTCGACGCACACTGTTTGTGAGACGAACACAGTCACTGATAGCTAAAGTGTCACTGGACGGGTGGGAATGAACTACATGAATGTCCATGGGTGAAGGTCCACGAGCCTGATGGTCCTGGGTTTGATTCCGGCGCGAAGCAAAAGGCCTGGAATTATTGTGATTGTCTGATCTAAGCTTTTTCTGGCAAACACTTTGAACATGTCCTTTCTTTCGACAGTAAAAGCAAATAGCTTGGCGTGACGGGCAATGTTCACGCGAATGTCTAGTTGCACACCGCGGGCATGATTTCACTGCAGTTGCTTGCTTACGCGGCGCACGTGTTTGCAAGGTAGGCAGCCGCTGCTGCGATGGGCGCGAGGGCCGCCTAGCGTCCCGTGCAGCGGGCCCGGCAGGCCGGTTAATGTGACACACTGCTGGCGAAGTTTCAAATGATGCCTGAGCAAAGTCAAGTGTGTCTTGCCTATCCAATATGTCTATCACTTGTTGAAGGGAGGGATTTACTAGTTTCAAAATCTGTTCCCGTATGCGAACATCAGAAACGTTCTGTGCTATTGCATCACGCACCGTAGTATCTGAATAAGGAAGTCCACAGTCACATTCAAAGGCACACTCCCTAGTAAGTCCTTGCAAAGTTGCTACCCACTCCCTATTAGTCTGACCGGCCGTACGTTTTGTACGAAAGAACGTATACCGTTTTGCAACTACATTTACTGTTTCCTTGAAATAGGCATCTAAAACAGACAAAATTTCTTCGTAGGACAGAGTTGCTACGTCGCGTCGGGGAAACAATTTCACAATCACACGGTAGGTAGACACACCGACACAAGAAAGCAAAAACGGCTGCCGCTCATTACCTTGAATTCTGTAGGCTGCTAGATGGAAGGCAAATTGTCGGGACCATTCAGTCCACGACTCTTGAGCTGCGTCAAAACTACGAAACGGAGGTGCAACAGCGTTTGGAGGCAGCGGTAGCGAAGAAGCGGCGGCTGCCGCATCGTTTGGCAGCGCACGTTGACCCTGGACGAGCTGTCCAAGGGCTTCCAATAACGCCTGCGTCTGCTGATTCTGCAAGCGAAAAAATTCGGACAGTACATCTGGAGATTGTGGCGAAGCCATGACACAAACGAATTAATACAAACTCTTTTACTCGTCGCCAAATAATGTTGTGTCTAGTTCATACAGCATAGACACAATGAGGTAGCTAGGTGCACGCTAAACTAACGCAGACGGGCTTGAAGTTCTGGAACATGAGACTTATTAATGAATAAGAAGAAAAGTACGTAGCGTTTTAATACTTATCTTTAATTCTCTTGTTGGAATACATCTCTCTTGAATATTAGTAAGCTATAAGCACTGATACAAATGGCGCCTTGCTAGGTCGTAGCTATGGACTAAGCTGAAGGCTATTCTATCTGTCTCTCGGCAAATGAGAGGAAGACTTGGTAGGTCTAGTCGCAAGCAATGTCGTCCGTACAACTGGGGCGAGGTCTATTCCGTGTCTTGTGACCTGCCATGTGGTGGCGCTAGGTTTGCGATTACACAGTGGCGACACGCGGGTCCGACATGTACTACAGGACCGCGGCCGATTTAAGTTACCACCTAGCAAGTGTGGTGTCTAGCGGTGACACCACACCGGGTTCGAGTCCCGGTATGGGCACACATTTTCAGCTGTCCCAGTTCATGCACCGCGTGATCAAAAAGTCAGTATAAAATTGAAAACTTAATAAATCACGAAATAATGTAGATAGAGAGGAAAAAATTGACACACATGCTTGGAATGACATGGGGTTTTATTAGAACAAACAAAAAAAGTATTTCTAGACGTGTGAAAGATCTCTTGCGCGCGTCGTTTGGTGATGATTGTGTGCTCAGCAGCCACTTTCGTCATGCTTGGCCTCCCAGGTCCCCAGACCTCAGTCCGTGCGATTATTGGCTTTGGGGTTACCTAAAGTCGCAAGTGTATCGTGATCGACCGACATCTCTAGGGTTGCTGAAAGACAACATCCGACGCCAATGCCTCACCATAGCTCCGGACATGCTTTACAGTGCTGCTCACAACACTATTCCTCGACTACATCTATTGTTGAGGAATGATGGTGGACATATTGAGCATTTCCTGTAAAGAACATCATCTTTGCTTTGTCTTACTTTGTTATGCTAATTATTGCTATTCTGATCAGATGAAGCTCCATCTGTCTGACAGTTTTGAACTTTTGTAATTTTTTGGTTCTAATAAAGCCCCATGTCATTCCAAGCATGTGGGTCAATTTGTACCTCTCTATCTACATTATTCCGTGATTTATTCAGTTTCCAAATTTATACTGACTTTTTGATCACCCGGTATATCAACGCCTGTCGGCACTTTAGGGTCTTGACTTAATTATCATTTCAGTAAAATAAACTTCCTGAACCTTACTTTGCATCCTTTAGCAGTGACTATCCGTAATGTCCAAACAGTGGTATGATCCACGATTATATGAATTTTTAGCAGAGTTTCAAGGAATTAGAATCAACAGGAGAATACTGGTGATCTTTTGTAGTATTCAATCTCTTATCACTTTTCGAGGAAAGCAGAAAATGGTGGACAGACTAAGTTTCCCTTTATTTACCTACCGAATTTAATATTGTGATCCTATGTATCTTGAAACTGATTGAATCAAATCTTTTTAATGTTCCTTCCATTTCTACATTTTGCAACGATATTAAAAAACAACAAAATCGGCTATTTCAGAAACCGGTTATTTTGATCTGTTTTAACAGCAATGTTAAACTGGCGTGAAGAAAATCGATATAACCAAAAGCCGGTTGTTTCAGCGATAACCGCCATCCCTAGTGTGGTCTGCGCACCCTGTCACCATCTGTGCTGCAGCCGAGTAATGTGGACCGTGGCTGGGTGGATGGTTCAAATGACTCTCAGCACTATGGGGCTTAACTTCTGAGGTCATCAGTCCCCTAGAACTTAGAACTACGTAAACCTAACTAACCTAAGGACATCACACACATCCATGCCCGAGGCAGGATTCGAACCTGCGACCGTAGTGGTCGCGCGGTTCCAGACTGTAGCGCCCAGAACCGCTCGGCCACCCCGGCCGGCCTGGGTGGATGGATGCTTGGGTGGATTCAAGGATATGTGTATCTAATTTTGAGGGTCTGTTCTCTATACATTGGTACGAGTAGTCAGTGTCAAAATTAAAAAAAAAATACTTTCTATCCATGAAGTCAGCCAATGAAATATCGCAGATACGTTCGTTCACCAGTACCTCCTCGGTCATTGTCTTATCACACATACAAGGTGCGTCTAAAAAATATGGTGAATGGTCTTAGAAAATGAACAACAAAGAAAATACCTTAACTGGCCTTCGGAAATTTACCATTAACTACAACAAACTTATCTGCTGTGGATCTGTCAGCAAACGCTTCTAATGGAATCCCTCAAAACATCGTGGTCATGCGTTGTTGGATATGCAAGTCATCAAAGGAGATTAGACTTAGTAGTACCAACACTATCCAGAGACCAAGCGACAGTCAATGGCATGGTCTTCATTGTCTTCCAAAGAAAATTTAGCTCACAAATTCAAGATTAAGATGATGTTGATCGCTTTTTTCGACAGTAACGACATGGTCAATCATCAATGCATGGAGCACCATGCCACTGGCTGTCGCTTTATGTCTGGATAGTGCTGGCAGCGCCAGGTCTCATCTCCTGCCACGATGCGGATATCCAACAACACGTGACCATGGTGCTGCGAGTGATTATCCCACTAACAGCGTTTGCTGACAGTTTCCTGCAGCTTCACAACTGATGCCAGAAGTGTGTTGTTGCTAATGGTGATTACTCTGAAGGCCAATTGAGGTACTTTTTCGTAACTATTCTTTCCTTTATTGTCTAAGAATAATAACTGAACTTTTCAGACGAACTTTCTGTAGAGCATTAGCAAAACAGTTTATTGCATTAATAAGGCTGCACAATCGTGCAATAAAAGTGCTGTACCAACCATCCTGATACACATGAAAATCTTCGTCCAATGAAACTGGGTGGGAGTTCTGACGCCACACACAACTGATGGCAGTAATTTAGCTGCTGTCTCATCATCACCTAAAATGGAGGTTAGGTCTCTCAATATACCAAATGTCATGCATTCTAGTGGATCTTAGAGCCGTAAAAGATACAGCAGTTGGACAAAAATACGAAAGAGCACGAGGAATGCAGATGTTAGCAAAGCCCGCAGGTTTCGCAGTGTCGTATCTGACTACAAACTACATCTGTGCAGTGTCTTCAATTAGTTACTAGTGTCGGTAGCAGTCAAAAACGTGTTTTGTGTAGTTATGAGTTCATTATGTCAGAACTATGTCAATTCGAACGCGACAAATTGTTGGTGTTAGTATGGTGGGTGCTTCCGTATGCGAGGTAGCAGAAGTGTTTGGTGTTTCCAGAAACACTGTATCGGAGGTTTACATTGCACACACCAGCCACTAAGACTGAGTGCAGACAGAAGTGTGTGTCGGGTGATCGTGACGAAAAATAAGAAGGCGCCAGCTGCTACAGCCACTACAGAAATAAATATCGCACTCGCGAAAACTGCCAGCACCAAAACAACCTGAACGGAGCTCCAGAAGAAGGGAACTGCAGGGCGAGATGGAATTCCAAAACCACTCATCAGGTAGCGAAAATGCCCGTGTTACGAAAATATAGTGCCAAAGGCATAAAAGCTGAACTATGTAACAGTGGAGGAATGTCATTTCGTAGGATAAATCTTTTTTTACATACTTTCAAACTTCTTACAGAGTTTACATTCCAAGAGTGAAACATGTTCGGGATTTGGTGATGATTTTGGCAGTCATAGAGAGGTATTCGATGGAGCCTCGTGCTTACTCTGCAAGATCACCTTATTGCTGTCATAGCGGCCCCTTATCAGTTAGAGAGCCCACACAACAGACAGGCTAGATGGGTTGCCGACCTCCCTTCAAGAGCCCAGACCAAAACATCACCAGTGGGTGTAAACAACAACAGACTTTCCGCATAAACATGGGACTACTTCGTGAAAAGTCATGTGACAGAGATGCACTAATTAAAACTAATGTGACTATATGTAGTACACCGCCAAATCGGCGTTATAAGCACGCCAACAGAGTGAGACTGGCAGTGTGTACCTTCAGCTAGGACAGCTCTGGCCAATGCCTACGCTGCCTCTAGCATAGTAGACACTCACTGTAGCCTTCAGTAGAAAGTTGTACCTTTTTAGTTGTGTAGAGTAGTATTTCGGTTGTTATCTTCTTTTTATTGTCCTGTAGTCTTATCTGGTTTTCTCACCACAAGAATTTTTGTGCTGCTTGTTGTTCTTGAAGGCGTTGTAGTTACAATAAAGTGTGATCAAACTTGATCGTTAGTTCTTTCCTGCCGACTGCAGGACACTACAACTGCCATCGATAAAGTGACGATCTGGGCTGAACAGCTCCATCCCATGATACAGTGTCTGCTCCTCAGTGCAGATGCTGTGTTGCAAGACTGTCAGGACTCCTGGTTGCACAGATGCATTGTCTGGGACTAGTTGTGTGAGAGGCAGGATGAGCTGTCGCATCTGCCCTGACCACCATAACCACCACATTTCAGTGTTGTTGAGCCTTTGTGGCCCACTTTCGAGGGAAGGCTGCATGACCATTGTCCATTTTCATCATCGTTATCTGGACCTGCAACAATTCTCCAGGAAGCATGGTATAAGATTACCTTAAAACACTTAATTTTGTCATAGATAGACAAGGTTGGAGACTGTGGCTGATATAGTAAAATAAATTGTTGATGGTGAACAACAACCAGCCACAAATTCGTCTTAGGTAACATTATTCAAAAAGTACCATTACTGGTTTTGGGTATTTTACAATTCATCATCAGGCGGTTTTTTCATGCTTTCATCAATACAGTTTATACCCTGTTTTCCTGTGAGTTGCCCTAGGATAAACAATAATTTACAAATTACAAACGAATGATTTCTTGTAGCCTTCAGCTGCCATTTTCTTTATTTGCTGTACAGTTGTACAATTTCGGCCTTAGGCCATTTTCAAGTATCTAAAACGGAAGATTCATACGTTGGATACATTAGTGTCACTTGTGATTTTGATGTAGGAACAAGTCATATCTGTAGATACACTAGACGCATTATAACTTATTTTATGGATGATTTTTTGGTAACAGATTATGTCATATACATGGTTGCTCCTATGACATCATGTTATGCTCATAAATTAGTTTGAGGTGTTCACACTATTTTAGGAGCACGTTACTTTCGAGCAGATGCTGCAAAGCTCTTATATATAACGTATTTACACAATTTTGCTACTTAATCTGCTTATGCTTTTGTTCTCAATTATATTTAATGTGTCCAATGTATGAAACTTCCGTTTTAGATACTTGACAATGGCCTAGGGCTGAAATTGTATAATCGTACAGGAAATAAAGAAAATGGCAGCTGAAGGCTTCAAGAAATCATTCAAAAAAATTCATAGCAGCTGCAGACCCTATCGCATTGAAAATTACATATTTGTGTTGGAAAGCAACTTAGGTGAAATGTCCGTCTTGGGCATTTGTATGAGTAGTTTTCTTGCAATGAAATACATTCTCATGAATGTTGGTATTTTCGCAGTCACAAACATTGCGCTGCATTTTAATCCACTTTCGTTCAGTCACAACACGACTTTTCAATGTGCACCACATATTTAGATTTTTAGCACACAAAAGCAAATACATTGTTTGCAAGATACATGAGTGTTAAAGATGCTACAATGCAGTGATATAAAGACATGGCACTTTTGTGTGTGTGTGTGGGGGGGGGGGGGGGGGGAAGGAAACGTAAATCACTGGTTTTTTTTAGATTGAAATAGTGCTTTACATTAAATTTAGGGCATTAAATGCAGACAGAAACGATAAATACATGGGATTTGTAAACCACAGCACTACAAACATATATTGCACAACGATAGAGGTACAAGTATGGGCAAGAAGTATATGAATTCTTATGTGCTATTTGAACATCGATGATGATAATATATTAGAGTTTATTGGTATATAGTGTCATAAATGATACTGATATTGTAGGTACATACAATATTATAAGATATGTTACTCGATCTGGAGATAGATGTACAAATATTATTTATATTGGAGTACAGGCAGTGCTTTCAGAGAGTTTTTCATTAAAGGAATATTAGGCAACTGAGTCTGCTCATTAAGGATATTATCAGGGTAATGTTTTGTGTGTATGTATTTCTATTTCCTGTAATATATTCGTAGTGGCTTATTTTCTGCTACATTTAAGATTTTCATATTGCTTTCAGTGTTTTTCACTGAATGGTTTTCTTCTGCAGCGTGGACGGCAAATGTAGATTTATTCATGTTTCCAAGCCTTAAGGCATCGAGGAGTTCTTTGTACCTAATCTCAAACCTTCTGCCTGTTTGACAAATGTAGAATTTTGGACATGAATCACATTGGAGCTTGTATGTTCCTGATTTACAGTAGGGGGCCTTGGAAAAATTTGCATCATGCATAACTTTAACCTTTAATTTATTGTTAGTTGAGAAGTGGATATTAATATTCTTCCTTTTAAATAAGTTTGCATTTTGGTATGATATTGGGCCTATGTATGTGATAACTGTATATTTGGGTTCGGCTTCTGCATGAGGATAATTCGTATCGGATTGAATGCTGTGTGAGCTGCTGTTTTGTGGAGCTGTGGCTTTTATTTTTATTTTGTTGTGGAGCACGTTTATTATTATAGGATCATATCCATTATCGTGGGCAGTTGTTTTAATTAAACTGATTTCATTTTGTTGATCTCTGTGAGTCATAAGTACTTTTTGCATTCGGTGTACACTGTCTCTGAAACATGACAGATTGTATTGGCTGTGATGACATAATGATGCTGACATCTATTCTGATGGGTTTCCTGTAGATGCTAAACTGATTTTTATGGTTAACGTGACAGATTTTAAGATCAAGAACATTTATGCTCCTATTAGTTTCGTTTTAATATTTTTAATCATTTTACTGAGGTCTGTTGCCAATGTATCAGTTTCGTTGTTTTTACCACCAAAAAGCAGGATTGTATCATCAACATACCTCTTGTAGTATATTATTTTGTTTCTTATTTGATGATTAGTTGAGAAGTATTTTTGTTTTATGTGGTTGTTGTAATCTCTGCTAATATCCCAGCTAACGTACTTTGTATTGCCAAACCACCATGTTGTTGGTAAAACTTACTGTTGAAGCTAAAATAATTGTGATAAAGGATGAGTGTGAGTATTTCTATGAGTTCATAGGTCTCTGCTGTAGTTAATTTTCTTACACATAAACAGATTTTTTTCTTATAATGTTAATAGCTTCTTTCACAACGACATTTGTGTAGAGATCGACTATGTCAAGTGATGCACATTTAGCTGTGGGTGTGATGTGAATGTCTTCACCAATTTTGATATAAAAGTCTGAATCAATCCTTGAAAAGGAAACACATTTAACTATCTCATGACTGATGAATAACATTGGTCAACGAATGAAAACTTCTTGACAGGTTCTTGGATAAAACAAACTCTGATCAATGCGTTGCACTTCACTGAACACGAAAATAGTACCAAAACTATTTAGCTGTTTCTTATTTTTTGATGTAGGCATTTTCTATTAACTGAGTACACATATTGTATGTATGTAATACTGACTATTCTATTCGCTTGTTTTCTGTGTGCGCCATTTCCATCTATCTATGTATGTATATACACGTATAAAGTATATTTATTTCAAATATCATTTCCGCATAAACTTCCAAATTTTCCTCTTTTGGTTTGTAGGTAGTTTCTGCAGTCTTGCTGTTGATTGTCTGGCAGTAGACTGCTAATATATTAGGATACCATTTTCCCTGATGACTCTTCTACACCATAGTGATCTCCTGATGGAACTTCTCCCCATGTTAATCAGTAACAAAATGTAGAGACTCTGGAAATAAGTTTAAGTGGTAGTGTAAATAGAGCAACTTAAGAGACATTTGACACCTCATGTTTTGGAACACATGTCACGACATTCTTCGCCAACTCCACATAAATTTCTGCTTTCTTGTTTCCAAGGGAATTGATGGTCACATCTTTAAAAGAGTACTACTCTGTTTTTTCCCTTTTAGTACACTAGTTAAGAGAAATAATCGCTCTTCATGACTGTCCTAATTTGTGAGTCGATAAATATGCCCTCCTTGAGCTTAACGATCTGTCATGTGAGGAACTTTCTAAAAGCCACTCATAGGCTTCTCTATCCCTATTCAGCACCTTTACAAAAATCTTCAGAAGACCAAGTCTGATGTGGAGTGGAGGCAGCCGAATCTGTTCCCTATCGACAAGAGGATTACGAAATACATTCTTCTTCCCTGGTTCTAGGTTACTTCGGTTTGTTCGCTGTTTCACAACGTTAAGTTTGTCTGTTGCACAGCAGTCCCACTCGCAAATCAAACAAGACAACTTGGTACATCTTCATCGCATACTTAGGAGGAGAACTACAACCTCCAGATCAGCACAGATTTTCCAAATGTAGGTAGGGAATTGTAGAATATGTTTCAGTGAGTTGTATGTCTCTTTCATTTGTGCAGCATGCACAACAGAAATGGAGCTTTTCTCATTCTCATTATGGAAAAGCACACATTTCAGACACACGTTTGAGGCATCTATGAAAAGCCTCTATTCCTGTGGGTTGTGTTCATTTCCCAATGTTGTCAATAACCCATGTGCCGCTGTCGATTTGAGATGCTAAGTCAGTAGGAATTACATTTCACTCTTCAGCTGGGAACCCGAAAGTTCTGCTTTGGCCTTGCTAAGCTCAAGATCTCGAATGAGGTCATCGAGTTCTGTCTGTGTGGAACGAAGAATCTTTGACTCATTAATTGTAAAATCTAGGCCTTATAGCTCTTGTTCATCAGGAGATAATAAATGTTCCTCTTCATCGATAGACCAGTGTACAAGGGGTTGAGGTACAGGCAACTCTGGGCTGCGGGGAACAGGCCGAGGTGCTGATGGTATGTTTGGATACACAATACTCCGTTTCTTTGGCGTTGCAATGCCGTTTTTCGATGAAACTGCACAAAAATAACAGTCGTCAGTATGGTTCTTTGGTTCTCGCCAAACCACGGGCACTGCAAATCGCGTAGATGTTCGCTTCCCATTCAGCCACTTCCTTAGACGCACAGCACAGGTATTCCAGCAGAAATGAGGAGTTTATCCTTTCTGCCGGTCACCCACCTTACACCCAAAGCACAGCTCTTCAGCTTTGGAATCAACAGGCATGAGCTTCCTCTTCCGTGTAGTAAATACGAACGCGACACAAATATAAGAGAAAATGTCACTATTGTCCACACAAGAGCGTGACATTTTAATGCAGAGCTAATGACTGGTTCACAGGGAATGATGCAAAACTGAAATTAAAAAAATTTTTTTTCTTAAGTAATGTAAAAGAACATTGATGCCTCATTATACGAGTTACTAACATAACATGATACCTCAGAAGCTAGAAGGACTTAGTGAATTTTATTGATGTATTTAAAATCAGCATGTCAATTTAGTCAACAGCTGTTACTTCCATTTAGAAACCAAATCCTTTGTTGACCAGTGTAATTAATGATGATGAGAGTGAAACAGCGTGGCACCAGCCTGATGCGTTTCATCACATTACTACCTGCGAAGAAATTTGTGCATATACACTCCTGGAAATGGAAAAAAGAACACATTGACACCGGTGTGTCAGACCCACCATACTTGCTCCGGACACTGCGAGAGGGCTGTACAAGCAATGATCACACGCACGGCACAGCGGACACACCAGGAACCGCGGTGTTGGCCGTCGAATGGCGCTAGCTGCGCAGCATTTGTGCACCGCCGCCGTCAGTGTCAGCCAGTTTGCCGTGGCATACGGAGCTCCATCGCAGTCTTTAACACTGGTAGCATGCCGCGACAGCGTGGACGTGAACCGTATGTGCAGTTGACGGACTTTGAGCGAGGGCGTATAGTGGGCATGCGGGTGGCCGGGTGGACGTACCGCCGAATTGCTCAACACGTGGGGCGTGAGGTCTCTACAGTACATCGATGTTGTCGCCAGTGGTCGGCGGAAGGTGCACGTGCCCGTCGACCTGGGACCGGACCGCAGCGACGCACGGATGCACGCCAAGACCGTAGGATCCTACGCAGTGCCGTAGGGGACCGCACCGCCACTTCCCAGCAAATTAGGGACACTGTTGCTCCTGGGGTATCGGCGAGGACCATTCGCAACCGTCTCCATGAAGCTGGGCTACGGTCCCGCACACCGTTAGGCCGTCTTCCGCTCACGCCCCAACATCGTGCAGCCCGCCTCCAGTGGTGTCACGACAGGCGTGAATGGAGGGACGAATGGAGACGTGTCGTCTTCAGCGATGAGAGTCGCTTCTGCCTTGGTGCCAATGATGGTCGTATGCGTGTTTGGCGCCGTGCAGGTGAGCGCCACAATCAGGACTGCATACGACCGAGGCACACAGGGCCAACACCCGGCATCATGGTGTGGGGAGCGATCTCCTACACTGGCCGTACACCACTGGTGATCGTCGAGGGGACACTGAATAGTGCACGGTACATCCAAACCGTCATCGAACCCATCGTTCTACCATTCCTAGACCGGCAAGGGAACTTGCTGTTCCAACAGAACAATGCAAGTCCGCATGTATCCCGTGCCACCCAACGTGCTCTAGAAGGTGTAAGTCAACTACCCTGGCCAGCAAGATCTCCGGATCTGTCCCCCATTGAGCATGTTTGGGACTGGATGAAGCGTCGTCTCACGCGGTCTGCACGTCCAGCACGAACGCTGGTCCAACTGAGGCGCCAGGTGGAAATGGCATGGCAAGCCGTTCCACAGGACTACATCCAGCATCTCTACGATCGTCTACATGGGAGAATAGCAGCCTGCATTGCTGCGAAAGGTGGATATACACTGTACTAGTGCCGACATTGTGCATGCTCTGTTGCCTGTGTCTATGTGCCTGTGGTTCTGTCAGTGTGATCATGTGATGTATCTGACCCCAGGAATGTGTCAATAAAGTTTCCCCTTCCTGGGACAATGAATTCACGGTGTTCTTATTTCAATTTCCAGGAGTGTAATAGCGCACTTACATGGATCTTGGTGCAGCAGTCATCAATCAGATTTCATAACGAAAGTCTCCTACGTCAAACAAACAGGGGGAACAAGAAGGGAGGTAGGGAAAACGGTTCTTTGCCGAATAACTCTTTTTTCTTATTTAAAAATGTTAAAATTCAAAACCAGCTCATATATAATACACTCGCATAATATCAATATTCTGTTAGAAAGGTCCGTACCTTAAATCCCTGTCACTCTGGTGAAGCTACAAATCATTACCTTTATGTGTCACAAACACTCATTTTCTATTGATGGCTCATCTGCAATTTACAATTACTTCTTGACTTTTACAATATTTAAAATTCATTCCTTCATACATAGTTTCATCACAAAATAACACACACACACACACACACACACACACACACACACACATTGTTAACGAGAACATTATGACCATGTAGGCATGTTTCTGGACGGAGTTGGCACCACATCAGCACACACAATCACCTAATTCCCGTAAACTCCAGGGAGGAGGGTGATGAGCTCTGATGCCACGTTGAATCATAACCCAGATCTATTAGATCTGGTTCAAATCTGGCGAACGGGGGGGGGGGGGGGGTCAGCACATCAACTGTGTTCCTCGAACCATTCCATCACACTCTTGGCCATGTGACATGGGGCATTATCTTGTTGAAAAATGTCACTACCATCGAGAAACATGATCGTCATGAAGGGGTGTACGTGATTTGCAACCAGCACATAATAAACCTTGGACATCGAAGTGCCTTGCAGGAGCTCCACTGGATCCATGGATGCCCACATGAATATTTCCCGGAGCTTAATGGAAACGCCACCAGCTAGTCTCCTTCCCACAGTGCAGGTGTCAAAGAGCTGTTCCCCTGGAAGACGACGGATTCGCCCTCCCCCTCCCCCCGTCGGCATGATGCAGAAGATATGGGGATTCATCAGACCAGGCAACGGTGTGCCACTGCGCCAACGTCCAGTGCTGATCACCATGTGCCTGCCCATTTCAGTCGTAGTTGCCCATGTCGCGGTCGCGGTGTTAACATTGGCACTTGCATGCGTTGTTGGCTGTAAATACCCATCTTTAGGAGTGTTAGGTGCACTGTGTACTCAGACACACCTTTACTCTGCCCAACATTAAAGTCTGATGTTAGTGCCGCCACAGTTCGTCGCCTGTCCTGTCTTTCCAGTCTACCCAGCCTACGACATCTGACATCTGTAATGAGCGTTGTCCATCCAGCCCCTTAATGTCTACAAACGGGTTCACCTACGTTTGGCCACATATTGAAGATACTCACCACAGCACTCCTTGATCACTCGACAAGTCGAACAGTTTTCGAAACTCTCGTGCCGAGGCTTTGGGCCTTCACAATCTGCCCTCGGCACGTCTTCCCCGCTCTACACACGGACACCACGCTCAGTG